>NC_057810.1:321917396-321926117 GCF_018294505.1 Triticum aestivum | reverse complement strand
AACCCCCCTCCCCCATGTCCCCCTCCACTCCATTCGCTCCGCCAAAGCCGCCCTCCCCGCCGCGCCGATACATCGGCGCCACGGTTCGGCGATCCTCTCGCTCCCACAGTACGCTCTCGTAGACTGTTGTCCTCTAGCCGCGCCGCCACCTCTGGCTACATTCTTGTGGAGGCGCATGGCAGTCAGCGCCGCCACCGCTGGCGACATTCGTGTGAAGACGCACGGCGGTCAGCTTCTCCCACGGTACGTGCATTCTAGACTGAGGCCCCGTTCATGTCAGTGTAGCACCGAATGTTAGCTGATAGATGCTATTAATCTCACTGTTTGCCGAAGTAGTTTACTGTCAATATGCTCTGCTTAAGAAGCTTCCTTGCCCTGTTCTGCACTCAATCTGCTTAGCTGAGATGGCATGCCAAGGCCAATTAGTTGCTAAAATATCCTGCCATATATTTATTGTGACTTAGATTGCCATGGTCTAGTAGCCAATCTGTTAGGTGAAATAGCTCTACACCGTTTTATACTCGATCTTTGTTGCTGCGATGGCCTTCGATAGTTCGATGGCTGTGTGCTCGGCCTCATTGACTGCTAAAACAGCCTGCCATAATTTGGCACTCAAATATGTTTGCTGAATTAGCTTTACATATATTTCGTTACTTAGATCTGCTCGTCCAAATATCTTGCCATAGCTTTAGACATCGACCTAGGTATTTTTTTTTGGACTTTATAAAAAAGCATATATGTTTTTCCTGTAATATCTAGTAGGAGAACTAATTTGTATGTCTAACAGATGGACATGACTTGGATAACTTCTACTCGAAGATTCTCCGCTGCATATGTCGAGGGGGTTGAAAACTTCATGAACTTTATCAGAGCTGAGTACGGTGGTCCGAAATCAGATGTGCTCTGCCCGTGTAGCAGTTGTATGAATTCAGTTACAAGACCCCAGTCAACTGTGCAGAATCATCTACACTTGTATGGGATGTTGGTCACATATACTAAGTGGGTTCATCATGGTGAAGCTGTGAACAACAATGTTATTGACTACGTGGAAGTAGCAGATCACCATCTTGATCTACCTGATGCTCAGGTGGAAGAGGAGGAGGAGGTGGTGGTGGTGGAGCCAGTGAGTTTGACCAACATTGAAACAATGCTATGAAATGCTCGTGCATTCCGTGAACTTTCACCTGCAGAAGAAAAACGGTGGGCCCGCATGTTGGAACAATGCAACATTGCTGTCACCCCAGGAAATAAGCTGTCAGTATTCTTAGCTATGGTCACCTTTCTTCAGGTGAAGACATCTGAGCGGATGACCAACAAATCATTCGATGCGATGTTGGCTGCTTTCCGCAAATCTTTCCCAGATTCCTCTGAGGTGCCACACACCTATAGTAAAATGAAGAATTTCCTTCGTGCAGTTGGAATTGGATATGATATGATCCATGTTTGCAAGAATAATTGTGTTCTGTTCCGGAAGGATTATGCCAACTTAAGTGAATGCCCGAAATGCAAATCATCAAGATGGAAATATGGCGATGCTGTGAAGAGGATTCCTCATAATGTTCTAAGACATTTTCCAATTACTTCAAGATTGCAGAGGTTGTTTCATGATGCTGAAACAAGAGAGGATGTACTGTGGCATTCTAGGAACCAGGAGTATAGAGATCATAATGTAATGAGCCATCCATCTCATGGTAGTGAGTGGAAAAGCTTCAATGATAAACACAAAGAGTTTGCTGCTGACCCAAGAAACATTAGACTTGGCTTAGCTTCAGATGGATTTAACCCATTTGGCCACCAGAGTGACACATATAGCATGTGGCCAGTGCTTGTTATCCCTTACAACATGCCGCCAAATGTCTGCACCAAAGAATCAAACTACATGATGGCCTTGCTCATCCCAGGTCCAAAAAGTTCAGGAAAGGATTTTGATTTGTTCATGGAGCCTCTTGTGGAGGAACTTCAATAGCTATGGAAGGGTGTTCTCACTCGAGACCTATATAGCAGCCCACCAGCTGATTTCTTTCTGCGTGCTGTTATAATTTGGTGCATCCATGATTATCCGGCTTTGGGCACTATGTCAGGGCGAATGACACATGGTTACAATGCATGTGTTCGCTATGACAGGAATCCACTGTCATATGCAATACTTAGCAAGATCTGTTACATTGGACACCGTCGTTTCCTTGCCAAGGACAAGCCGCATCCTAGAAAATACCGAAGACATGTGTTCAATGCAAAGCATGAAAACCGTTATGCGCCAAAGAGGCTCACCGCCGATGAGTTGCAAGTGGAATTAGAGAAGGTCAGGCATATTACACCAGGAAACCATCCTGGTAATGGTAGTGGGAAAAGGAAACATGGCAGGGTAGAAGAGAGATTATTGTTTACCCGCAGGTCCACTTTGTGGGACTTGGAGTATTGGGAAGATTTGGATCTACGCATAATCTTGATGTGATGCACATCGAGAAAAATATATGTGACAACATTATCGGCACACTTCTTAATATTGAAGGCAAGACGAAAGATACCTTAAAATCTAGGATTGATTTGACACACCTGGGTATCAGAAAGGATTTGCAGGTGCAAGATGAAGGTAAACCATGGGATATGGCACCAGCTGTGTACGTCTTGGACAAGGTAAAAAGAAAAGAATTCTGCGAGGTCCTGTCACGTGTGAGATTCCCACATGGATTTGCTTCCAACCCTAAAAGGAGAGTTAGTGCAGATGGAAACAAGGTACAAGGGTTGAAAACTCATGACTACCACGTCCTACTTCAAAGGGTTTTACCTATTATCCTTAGAGGATTGGGCCGCCCTGACTTATACAGAGCAGTTGTAGAGTTGGGACAATTCTTCAGGGAACTCTGCAGTAGAAATATCAGGATAGATGCTTTGGAGCGTCTTAGAGACAAGATACCAACTATCCTATGCGACCTTGAGAAGATATATCCTCCAACCTTCTTTGATGTGATGGTGCATTTTGCTGTTCATCTACCTGATGAGGCACTACTTAGAGGTCCAGTACAGTATGGCTGGATGTACCCTATTGAAAGGCGGCTAGGCACTTTCAAGGGCTATGTTAGGAACAGAGCTAGACCCGAGGGTTCTATTGCAGAGGCCTATATTGCTATAGAAGTGTTGACATTCTGCTCAAAATACATTGAAACAGCTGATCAGCTTAGCAAAGAGGTGGGTGAAGACAATCCCGGGCTCAATGTGTTCGATTATTCTGTTCGAGTTACAGGGAAGAGTCGGCAAGAGGACAAACCTAAAGATTTGGACAAAATGGTTTGGTATGTGTCGAATAACTGTCCTGAGATACTACCTTATATCAAGTAAGTGCAGTACTGTAGCTTATACATCGTAATCTACTAAACTTGCAGCACATTCTTATATATTTAGATGTTTGACGCGATCACTATGTTCTGTAGCATCTACAAAGAGGAGTTACTGCCGCAAAATCCAAGAAACATTGACAAACTGGTTATGGCAGGATTTGCGAAATGGTTCAAGAACCATGTAAGCTTTTGAAGTGCACTGTTAGTTTTTTTAATATATTGAGTACATAAGATGATCAGCTTGTCTATTTTCTAACCATGGGTTAAGAAGATGCGGGAGGATAGGCAAGCAGTTGATGATGCCCTTTACTCACAAGCAATGGGTCCTGATACTCGGGTAAGACATTATGAATCTGGCGTTGTTGGAGATGTGCGCTACAACACCCTTGCACGAGACGAAGGCAGGAAGACACAAAACAGTGCCATCATGAGCACGGATACGTATGACAAAGAGACAAATGAAATGTATGATAATATAAGAGACATTGTTCAGTTGCAGTATATCTCCAGTTTCGAGGATCATCGGTGTGTGGTTCTGTTGTGCTATCGTTGGTATAACCTGTTTTCTAGGATCGCAAAACCTAGAGATGATGATTATTTCAAATCCATCAATGTCAAGGCGGCGTACCAGACCAACAAGCCTTTTATTTTGGCAAATCAAGCAACACGGATATTTTTCTTGGAAGACACATTTGCACGTAGCGATGACTGGAGAGTATTGCAAAGGTTTGAGCAGAGGAATTCATTTAATGAAGTTGCACAACAAGATGATGCTTACACTGCTCCTGATGTACTCCCTCCGTCCCAAAATAAGTGTCTCAAATTTGTGTTAACTCTGGTACAAAGTTGTACTAAGCTTAAGACAGTTATTTTGGGACGGAGGGAGTACAAGATAACATAGATGTTCCTAATATCTTTGAGAACCATCACGTCAATGACGTCGGCGAAAAGATTGCATGTCGTGCTGTCGACATACAAGAGTTGATCAAGAAGAAGCCAACGTTCGAGGACATTGAGGACGAAGAAGAAGATGACACCATGGGGAATTACGACTGAGACTGATACACATGGCGAAGATGTTGACGCTGCTGCTGCGGATGATGATTACATTGCTTTTGTCGTATTTGCCTGTCAGAAGAAGTTTTTTATCTACCATATGAAATTGTGTTTGCTATGACAACTGAAACCTAATGACATTGTTGTTTAGTTGTACTCATATTTGGCTGTGAAACTTGAATTTGATGACATAGTTTCCTGTTGGACTGCAATTTGCTCGACGTCTTCGAATGAGAACAAAGCTGACCCGACAGGGCCTCTGCTATTTATTTATTTATATGAGCAAAAGGGCATACCCCCTGATTTCCGTTAATAGAAATCACTAGATGTTCACAACACTACGCCCAGCCTGCTACACATGTTTCATTCATTACTAGTTTCAGCAAAGTGCTCATGTCGTAGCCACTGAATACATCACGAGTGCTACATACACTGCAAATAAAGAGACAATCATCCTACAGAGCACATCGATTTTGCCCATTATCTTCACAAGCTCTTTCATCTCCTCATTGCTGTCAAGGCCATTCAGCAGCTGTTGCTTGGCCATGATCAGAGGAACTGCATCTTTAACCTTCTGCTCTGCATCTTCCTCTTCTGCCGTTCCTTCAGTTACTTGTCCAACACCCCAACCTGCTGGTATTGGGATTCCTCGGCTAACCAAATAATAAGCGTAGTTGCATTCCCCCACATCAGCAACTTCCTAGAAATACAAATCACACGAATCTTCCATTTTCTGCATGAATCAAATTGGAAGATCATCAACCAAACTATTAGAAAAATCAGCAACTGAAAGCAGCAGAACAACACTTAAACAAATTATTACCCCATGATTCGGGCATTTGTATAAGACTCAGTCAGGGTTGCGGATTGTGGTTGAGACGCGACGGATGACTCTGCGTGATTTGCAGCAGTGGCACCACACCAACGGCAGTGGGTTGCGATGAGCAATTTGTTGCGGTGCGCGTGCCGGGAGGGGTGTGATGAGACCCACAGGCGATGGTACGGGTGGCAACTTGGCGCATATCTGGTTGTTGCCTGCTGAAGAGCAGGTGGACGAGCAGCCAACGGAAATAGTTGTTGCGGCCAGAGCTTCTGATGCTAGGCAGAGTAAGTAGAGAAGAGGAGAAGCGGATGTTGGATATGTCAGTTTCATTACTTGCAGAGTAGCATAGCACCATATATAGTCATAGTCTAGGTTTGGATTCGAACCAACTACAGGAGCACGTCTTTCTTTTTTCTAAAACTCGGCAACGTCTCTTTACTGGTACACTAGCTTGTTCTGTACGCCTTCCCAAGTCTTTGATTTTCTTTCCCTTTTTGCGAGGAAGGAAGGAGGACAAAATTGAGAGTTCCTGGGACTCGAACCCAAGACCTCTCAGTTGAAAACCAAGGGTGCTAGTCACTTATGTGGCGAACATTCCCTGTGAGGAGGATGGCAGACGAACGCATTTTCCTCGCAGTTTTCTTCCTATATATAAAAAAGTATGCTACTTGGTGTCCACTTAGTCAACAAACGATTGTGCCAACCTTGACCGTTTGATTGACATTCAACGTCTGTAGTGTTTCTTCAGTCTCTTCTTCCTCGAGTCGCCAAAGCCAAACCAGCACCGGCGGGACCGCCTACTCCCGCCTCCCACGGCTGGCTGTGATCTTCCCCGGCTCTTGTTCGTTCCCGTTCGAGGCCTCATCATCGTCCTCTGCCTTGGTTCGCTCGCCGCGGCACTGCCCTCCGGTGTTGTCAACATGGTCAACAACCGAGAGGAATAAGGAGATGACTATACATGGTGAGGATGACAGTAGGGACACAGCAGTGCGCGCAGTAATTTTGTTTTTTCGGGATGGAGAAGGGTATCAACTGGGTTGTGCGTGACCCGTGGCCCGTCTAGCCTAGGCTTTTATTTCATATGTTTAGCACATGACCAGCCCAGTTTGTTTTTTTCCTTTCTGAAAATGGCTAGCCAGCTTTTTTTTGCAGAATAACCAACGTAGGCCTACTTGCTTTTCCACGCCCTGCTGGGCCATAAATCTTTCAAGACGAGGAGGGATGCATTTTTCCAAGAAAATGGGCTATAAGTAATAAGAAATGGGTTATAAGTAATAATAAATGGGCTGTAAAATGAAAAAATACAACAAACAGGCAATTAGTTCCAAAATACTATTTTCTGACCTTCTCCATGCTGCTTCTTCAATATCTGACCTTCTTGCTCCAGCCGCCCAAACCAGCTCCGGTGGGACTGCCTGCTCCCGCCTCGCATGGCCGGCTGTGCTGCCACACAGGCCGCACCGCCCCACCCTACTTCATTGCTGGCCAGGCCATTCCTCTACTCACCCACACCTCTTGTTATTTTCTGGTGACGGTAGCCGGACCAGTAAACCCTCATACTCCCCACCATGTGGGCAACCATTGCCGAGTCTTCCCCGGCTCTGTGGTGTTCCCTTCCTAGGCCTCGCCGTTGTCCACCGCCATGGTGCTCTTGGCGCGGCCTGGTCAACATGGTCAACGAACGACATCCATCGGCCATGGACTGTACGCGCAAAATAATGATACCTCCACCTGATAGCTGGGACCCACTGGAAGGGCCTCTATTTCGCGAAAAAAGTGTTCCCCCCGCTAACATGTCGGACCCACCAGCTATATCTTCGCACACAAGGAAGTGCCTCCTTATTACGCACAAAAAAAATGAATACCCCCTGCTAGCTGGGACCCACCATAGTGGGAGGATGACTTGTGGGCCAACTAAGTTGACGGCGACGAAGGGCTTTGTCAACTTAGTCAATGTGGATGATTCTAGCTCCAGTGACCGTACGATGTCCATCCAATGGCCGTAGTGCTTCTTCAACCTCTAGTCTTCTTGCTCCAGCCGCCCAAAGCAGCGCCGGTCGTGCCGCATGCTCCTGCCTCCCGTGGTCGGCTGTGCTGCCGCGGAGGCCTCACCGCCCCCTACTATTCCCACCGCTGGCTAGGCCCTACGGCGATGGCAGCCTCACACCACAGCCGAACTAGTGAACCCTCGTACTCCTCTCCGCGCGGGCTTCCACTGTCGCGTCTTCCCCGGCTCCGCGTCATCCCCTTCCTAGGCCTCGCTGTCATCCACCGCCGTGGTGCTCTCGGCGCGGCCTGGTCAACGTGGTCAAGTAACGACTTCCATCGGATGTGGACTGTACGTGGAGAGGCTGACAGCTGGTTCCACGGCCGCAGCAAGGAAGTGCCTCCTTATTACGCGGAAAATAATGATTCCTCCACCTGACAGCTGGGACCCATCGGACGGGCCACTGTATTTCGCGGAAAAAACGTTCCCCCCTGACTGCTGGGACCCACCAGTTTCATCTTTGCACGCAAGGAAGTGCGTCCAGGCAAAAAAATGATTCACCCCCTGACTGTTGGGACCCACCAGCTACACCTTCGCACACAAGGAAGTGCGTCCGGGCAAAAAAATGATTCGCCCCCCTGACTGCTGGGACCCACCGGCTACATCTTCGCACGCAAGGAAGTGCGTCCGGGCAAAAAAACGATTCGCCCCCCTGACTGCTGGGACCCACCTGCTACATCTTCGCACGCAAGGAAGTGCCTGACAGTCGGGACCCACCTGGTCGAAGCGTACGTAGCGTTATCATTCTAGTCGCGAACGTGTACGTACATATATACTGGTCGATGTAGAGGCGCGCACGTGTCCTAGTAGAGGCGTGTACGTGTCGTAGTAGAGGCGCGCACGTAGCATGTACACGTACGTACAACGGCCAGGGTGCAAGAGAGCAAATATGGCCACGTACGTACATACGGGCGGGGTCTCGAACGCCTACTCACGCATACGTATGGCCAGGGCTCGTGTAAATGGCTGGGTCGGGACAGAGAAACAGCGTCGTCGTCGTGTTCATGGGAAGGCAACGGAATGCGTCGTGTTCATGGGGAGGTAACGGAACGCGTCGTGTTCATGGTGAGGCAACGGAATGCGTCGTGTTCATGGGGAGGCAACGAAATGCGTCGTGTTCATCGGGAGGCAATGGAACACGTGGGAGCCAACCGGCTGGGTCGGAACGGAATGTGTGGTCGTGTTCATCGGGCGGGCTTGGACGGAATAGGCGATGGAAACGAGGCATGGCGTACCGCAGAACGGAGGAAACGGACCTCCTACGTTCGGAACGGGGTCCTGTTGATCGGGAGGGGTGTGGCGTACCGCAAAACGGAGGAAACGGACCTCCTACGGTCAAAACGGGGGTCCTGTTGATCGGGAGGCGTGTGGCGTACCGCAAAGGACGAAACAGACCTCCTATGGTCGAAACGAGGGTCTTGTTCATCGGGAGGGGTGTGGTGTACCGCAAAACGGAC
>NC_057810.1:321916391-321917140 GCF_018294505.1 Triticum aestivum | reverse complement strand
ATCGGGAGGGGTGTGGCGTACCGCAAAACGGACGAAACGGACCTCCTACGGTCGAAACGGGGGTCCTGTTGATCGGGAGGGGTGTGGCGTACCGCAAAACGGGACTCCACGGGATACTGTTCATCTCCACCGTCGACCTCCTCCAGCCTCCATGGGCTCCTGTTCATCCAGCCTCCACCGCGCGCTACTCCACCGGCTAATGTTCAACCACCCCTCCACCGTCTATTGTTCATCCTGCCCTCCACACCACGGGGTCCTTTTGTTGGAAATATGCCCTAGAGGCAATAATAAATTGATTATTATTATATTTCCTTGTTCATGATAATCGTTTATTATCCATGCTAGAATTGTATTGATAGGAAACTCAGATACATGTGTGGATACATAGACAACACCATGTCCCTAGTAAGCCTCTAGTTGACTAGCTCGTTAATCAATAGATGGTTACGGTTTCCTGACCATGGACATTGGATGTCGTTGATAACGGGATCACATCATTAGGAGAATGATGTGATGGACAAGACCCAATCCTAAGCCTAGCACAAGATCATGTAGTTCGTATGCTAAAGCTTTTCTAATGTCAAGTATCATTTCCTTAGACCATGAGATTGTGCAACTCCCGGATACCGTAGGAGTGCTTTGGGTGTGCCAAACGTCACAACGTAACTGGGTGGCTATAAAGGTACACTACCGGTATCTCCGAAAGTGTCTGTTGGGTTGGCACGAATCGAGACTGGGATTTGTCACTC
>NC_057810.1:321877024-321916381 GCF_018294505.1 Triticum aestivum | reverse complement strand
AACACTCACTGTTCATCCAATCGACCGGCTTCAGTTAGCAGCAGTAGCGTAGGAATCGCTCGATCGAGTTCAGTTAACAGCCATCGATCGATCGCTCGGGTTCAGTAACGCGTAGCCTGCAGTGCAATCGCTCGGGTTCAGTTAGAGCCCAACGCCTCGCTCGGGCTCAGTTAGAGCCAACGCCTCGCACACACACGCGTATGTGTATGAGAGAAACGCGCATCGCTCGGCCCCCGACCTCCCACCGTAACCGGGAACTCCCCGAAATTTTCCTCGCCCTCGCTTCTACCACGGTTTTTTCCGTCATGGACAGCCCAAACAATGTCATGCAGCTGCGTCTCCGGCCCGCCCAGGACGAAAAGCCCATTTTTTGTCATGATTCTTTGTCATAGAAGTAGGAGGCCACCACATCTATGATGATACCGGGTTTTGTCACAATTATCGTCATAGAAGTGTCATATGTATGACGAAAAAAAATTGGTTTGGCCCAAAATGTCACGGATGTGTCTTTTTTTTGTAGTGTCTCCCCGAGCTTGATTACGCCCTGTAGTTGTCGCCCCTTGACGACCGAATCGCGCCGCTGTCTGGCCTCATCACCAACAACGCTCCGATGAACTTTTGGTCCCGACCGTGCATCTAACGTGCTCGCCGCACCTCGTAGAGCATTGCTAGCACCTTGCCTCACTCTTTTGCACACCGCAGCTACATCTCCACACACAGCTGTGCTCCGGCTACCGCAGCCGAGCTTGCCACCGTCAAGTCTGGCGACCCCAGCACCTCCCGCTGCCACTACCCAATGTGCCTCCTCACGTCGCATCCATAGGGCCTAGCCGCGCCTGCTACCGTGGCCAGAAACGGTCGACCGGTGATCGTCGTTGTGCCGTATTAGCACCGCCTGTTAGCCGCTGGTTAACCCCCAGCGTTCGCACTTATTAACCCCCCTCCCTCACAGGCACTGACAGCGGGCCCCATGATGGCTCAAAGCTGAGTCAATGCGGGGTTATACCGGAACTTGTCACTGTCTCAATGATATGTGGGTCCCATGCGTCAGGTTTGACCATGGCTGGCCGTGTTGACCTTCTGACGTATTGTTGATGCAAGGCTAACGCAGTAAATACTTTTCTGGTTTTTCTTATTTCAAAAATGATTAAGAAATTCCAGAAAATAGTATAAACTTCAAAGATTCATAGTAAATAATCCGTAACTCCAAGTGAAATAATTTATATATGAAAAATTATCAGAACAATTAAAGGAATATGTTTATGGCACTTTCTTGCATGTTAGAATAACTTATGGCTATTGTCTAGGACAAATCAAATAAATGGCATTTAAATAACCACATGTGGGGTTTGAATTTGAACCTTTGGTTCAAATCAACTTCATTTAATTGTGTTGCTAATGGCATTAGGTCAGTGAACATCATATTGCCATCACATGATCATGCATCATATTGTTGCATTGCATTGATTATGTCCTTTCTTGTTTATCAGTATTTGTCCCCTCTTGATTGATGTTGTTCTGATGATGAGTTCGATGACACCGATGAAGGGCTTTACTATCGTCAGAAGTGCCAGGCAAGCAACCCCCCTTGAGCATTTCGATACAATCCCACTCTCTTGCTCCTGCTCTTTGTTACTGCATTAGAACAACAATGATTCAACGGTTACATGTTGCGGTAGTTGAACCCATTCCTCTACATGACCTGTCTTTCCCACAGTAATTAGTAAAACCCCACTAGCATGAGTAGGAGTTGTCTGAGCCATGATATGTCTACTCATTCATCCTTTCTTGTTATGGCTGCTATGCTTAGAGTTGTGTCAGGTCTGATTCATCTGGGATGGATTGGAATGGTGGTGAACATGTCCTACTGTGTGTGAGCTACGTGTGTGAATACGATTTGGTAAAGGTAGCGATGGGAGGCCATGTAGGAGTACACGGGGGGTTTTCTCATTGAAACTGTTCTCAAGAACTGACTTTCGTGTTTGTGATCCAAGACAATTACTATGAAACATTGGGATCCTTAATTGACTCTCTCGGCTTATTAGTCGCCATATCCTCTGTCCAGGAGTTGCAAGTAGTTTCTGGTGTTTGTAGTCTGTTGGAGGCCGTATGCAATGCTGAGCTTACGTGTGGGCTGTGATGTGGCAGGCAAGTGGCTCGGTGTACCGAGGCACCCGTTTGGTGGGTTCGGGAACCCTCTACACATCGTTTGGGGCCGTAGTGGAAACCTCGGACGGACTTCCTTGCGGATTGCTACTTCTTGAGCTTGCGTTGGTTTTTCCCTTGAAGAGGAAAGGGTGATGTAGCGGAGTAGAGATAAGTATTTCCCTCAGTTAAGAACCAAAGTATCAATCCAGTAAGAGATACACGCAAGTCTCCAATCTATGCACCTACAAAAACAATCAAACACTAATAACCCACAAGTATAGGGGATCGCAACAATTTTCGAGGGTAAAGTATTCAACCCAAATTTATTGATTCGACACATGGGGAGCCAAAGAATATTCTCCAGTAAGACTGAATATCTGCAGCAAAGTATTTAGTAGCAAAGTAGTATGGCTGTAACGGTAACGGTGGCAAAAGTAACAGTAGCAGTTTTGTAGCAATCGTAACAGTGGCAACGGTAAAGTAACTTAGCAAAGATCAATATGAAACGAGCTCATAGGCAATGGATCAATGATGGATAATTATGTCGGGTGGCATTCATCATGCAACAGTTATAACATAGATGACACAGAACTAGCTCCAATTCATAAATATAATGTAGGCATGTATTCCGAATATAGTCATACGTGCTTCTAGAAAAGAACTTGCATGACATCTTTTGTCCTACCCTCTCGTGGTAGCGGGGTCCTATTGGAAACTAAGGGATATTAAGGCCTCCTTTTAATAGAGTACCAGACCAAAGCATTAGCACTTAGTGAATACATGAACTCCTCAAACTAGGGTCATCACGAAGTGTCCCGACTATTGTCAGTCCAGGGTTGTCGGATCATAACACGCAGTAGGTGACTATAACTTGCAATATACGATCAAGAACTCACATATATTCATGAAAACATAAAGGGTTCAGATCTAAAATCATGGCACTCGGTCCCTAGTGACAAGCATTAAGCATAGCAAATTCATAGCAACGTCAATCTTAGAAAATAATCGATACTAGGGATCAAACCCTAACAAAACTAACTCGATTACATGGTAAATCTCATCCAACCGATCACCGTCCAGCAAGCCTGCGATGGAATTACTCACGCACGGCGGTGAGCATCATGAAATTGGTGATGGAGGATGGTTGATGATGACGACGGCGACGGAATCCCCTCTCCGGAGCCCCGAACGGACTCCAGATCTGCCCTCCCGAGGAAGAACAGGGCTTGGCGGCGTCTTCGTATCGTAAAACGTGATGAATCCTTCTCTCTGTTTTTTTCTCCGTGAACATGAATATATGGAGTTGGAGTTGAGGTCGGTGGAGATCCAGGGGGCCCACAAGATAGGGGGCATGCCCAGGGGGTAGGGCGCCCCCCACCCTTGTGGATAGGGTGTGGGTCCCCTTTGGTTGATTCTTTCGCCAATATTTTTTATTTATTCCAAAAGTTATCTCCGTGAAGTTTCAGGTCATTCTGAGAAATTTTATTTCTGCACAAAAATAACACCATGGCAGTTCTGCTGAAAACAGCATCAGTCTGGGTTAGTTCCATTCAAATCATGCAAATTAGAGTCCAAAACAAGGACACAAGAGTTTGCGAAAGTAGATATGATGGAGACGTATCAACTCCCCCAAGCTTAACCCATTGCTTGTCCTCAAGCAATTTAGTTGACAAACTGAAGGTGATAAAGAAAAACTTTTACAAACTCTGTTTGATCTTGTTGTTGCAACTATGTAAATCCAGCATTCAAATTTTCAGCAAAGATTATGAACTAACCATACTCACAATAACATTTAGGTCTCACATTTACTCATATCAATGGCATAATCAACTAGCGAGTAATAATAATAAATCTCGGATGACAACACTTTCTTAAAACAATCATGATATGATATAACAAGATGGTATCTCGCTAGCCCTTTCTGAGACCGCAAAACATAAACGCAGAGCACCCCTGAAGATCAAGGACTGACTAGACATTGTAATTCATGGTGAAAGAGATCCAGTCATAGTCATACTCAATATCAATTAATAACAATGCATACAAATGGCAATGGTGCTCTCTAACTGGTGCTTTTTATAAGAGGATGATGACTCAACATAAAAGTAAATAGATAGGCCCTTCATAGAGGGAAGCAGGGATTTATAGAGGTGCCAGAGCTCGAGTTTTGAAACAGAGATAAATAATATTTTGAGCGGTATACTTTCATTGTCAACATAACAACCAAGAGATCTCGGTATCTTCCATGCTACATACATTATAGGCGGTTCCCAAACAGAATGGTAAAGTTTATACTCCCCCACCACCAACAAGCACATTCCACGGCTGGTCCAAAACAACGGGTATCGTTTGACTAAAAACAATCCTAGGGGGGTTTTGTTTGCAATTATTTTGATTTTATTTGAGCATGGGACTGGGCATCCTGGTTACCGGCCATTTTCTCGTGAATGATGGGCGGAGTCCACTCATCGTGATAATAATCCACCTAGCATGGAAGATATAGACAACCCTAGTTGCTACATGAGTGATTCGATCATACAAAACAGAATTTCATTTGAAGGTTTAGGGTTTGGGACATGCAAATTTACTTGGAACGGCAGGTAAATACCGCATATAGGTAGGTATGGTGGACTCATATGGAACAACTTTGTGGTTTATGGAAGTGGATGCACAAGCAGTATTCTCGCTTAGTACAAGTGAAGGCTAGAAAGAGACTGAGAAGCGACCAACTAGAGAGCGTCAACAGTCATAAACATGCATTGAAATTAACCAACAATGAGTGCAAGCATGAGTATAAATATCATGGAGGCTATGTTGATTGTGTTCCAACTACATGCGTGAACATGTGCCAAGTCAAGTCACTCGAATCATTCAAAGGAGGATACCATCCTATCATACTACATCACAACCATTTTAATAGCATGTTGGCACGCAAGGTAAACCATTATAAACTCTTAGCTAATTAAGCATGGCATGAGTAACTATAATCTCTAATTGTCATTGGAAACATGTTTCATTCATAATAGGCTGAATCAGGAACGATGAACTAATCATATTTACAAAAATAAGACAGGTCGAGTTCATACCAGCTTTTGCTCATCTTAATCATTTCATCATATATCGTCATTATTGCCTTTCACATGCATGACCGAACGGTGCGGATAATAAGTGCATGTGCATTGGACTAAGCTGGAATATGCAAACATTTATTCAAAGGCGAAGACAAGGTAATATGGGCTCTTTGTTAGATCAACTATAATGCAGAAGAGAGCCACTCATCATTTTCACCGTGGTCTTCTCCTCTCGACCCCCAAAGAAAAGAAAACAAATTTCAAAGAAACACACTGAAATATTTTTGGAGTTCTCGATTTTCTGAAGGAAGTAAAACAAGAACGAGAAAAACTATTTAAACGGGAAAGCTCCCAACAAGCAAAAGAAGAGCAGGAAATCTTTTTGGATTTTCATTTAACACAACTACTAAGTAAACATGAAAAGTAAACTATCTAGAAGCTACAACTATTTTTTTTTTGTTTTTCTCAAAGTTTTTCAAATACACAAGAAGAAAGCGGGAAAAGAAAATAAACTTGCATGGATAATACAATGAAAATGTATGAACACCAATAACTAAAATAAGTGTGTGAACATGAATGTAATGTCCGTGAGAACTACATACTCCCCCAAGCTTAGGCTTTTGGACTAAGTTTGTCTAGGGCCACCACTAGCCCGGATGATATCTGAAATCATAGTTGGGGTCGTACTGTGCTACGGCAGCTACCGTCTGATGAGCTGCTTCCTGGAGGCGAGCGGCCTCCTTGTGCTCTCATACTCATTTGCCTCCTCTCTGGTTATAACATATCTCCCATTTACCTGAAAGTTAAACAAGGCATGAGCAGGAAGGGTAATATGGACAGCACGTCGTGTGTCAAAGATTAGTCGGTACTAGAGGGACTGATCGTTCCTCTCAAGAAACTAGTAACGAACCATAGCATTATAATCTAGAAAAGTAAGTGGCAACTCAATGTGATTGTCTCTTATGAATACACCAAGATAATTAGCTAAACAAGTTGCATAAATCCCACCAAATAAATCTCCATCTTTAGCATTAAGATGTAACCTCCTCGCAATAATGGCCTCCAAGCTATATCTCTTATCACCCAACACTGCACTCTTGAGGGTACTAAGATCTGGGACGCAAAGGTGGCTATGCTCATGCTTACTGTTAATGCATCTATCTATAAAGAGAGCAAAGTAATGTATGGCAGGACAGTGAATGCTCCCTATCGTAGCTTGTATGATATTTCTAGTTTCTCCCACAGTGATGCTAGTAAGGAAATCATTATATTCAGATTTGTGAGGCTGACTAGGAATGCCCAACTGTGGGATTTTGTAAGAAGTATTAAAATCTTCAAGGTCCATGGTATATGATTCATCATAAAGATCAAATAAAATAGTATGGGTATTGCGCCTAGATGAAAATTCAAAACTCCGCACAAAGGAATCGGTGTGGTAATAGTGTTGTTAGCACTTATCTGATATGAAGTCCTCAAAATAAGCATTACGTACATCCACATAAAATTCATCCTTGAAGCCTGCATGGACCATAAATTCATCTGGCGGCCATTCACAAGGCCGCACTTGAGCTTCCCTTGGTGGTTCAAGGTCCGGCTCACGTATCGCGAGCCTCGGTGCTTGCTTCCTCGAAGAACCACCTTGGTATATTTTCCTAAACATTTTTCTTCCTCTGAAAAATTTCTGAAATTTTTAGTGACTCAAAATAAAAGTGAACCAAACTCAACAAAATGGATAGCAACTACTCCCACAAGTGCCTAGATACTATATCATGCATCAAAACTTCTTTGGACCATATAAATCTGACATGCAAGCTCAAAGAACATGGTCACCTCAGCAACAAAGATTTGCAATAAATAAAGCACTAGAACAAAAACTTGGACCATTGGAGAGTCACGTACCGAAGAACAATCTGATACGTCCATTTTGCATCATGTTTACCTATTGTTATTTATGTTGTTTTGTTGCATAATAATGCTATCTTGAGTAATTCTAATGTCTTTTCTCTCATAACATGCAAGGTATACACAAAGGGGGAGAATTCTGGCAGCTGGAAATCTAGACCTGAAAAAGCTATGTCGGGCTACCTATTCTGCACAACTCCAAATGAGCTGAAACTTTACGAGTATTTTTTATGGAATAAAGAAGAAATACTGGAGCAAATAAGTACCGGAGGGGGCCAGACTGGTGAGCATAAGACACCAGGGCGCGCCTGGGTCCCCAGGTGCGCCCTGGTGGGTTGTGCTCATCCAGGCCCACCTCCAGTTGCCCCCTTCTGGTACATAAGTCATTTTGACCTAGAAAGACTCAGGACAGGACTTTCGGGACGAAGCGTCGCCATCTCGACACGGAACCTGGGTAGGAGCACTTTTACCCTCCGGTGGAGCGATTCCGCCGGGGTACTTCCCTCCCCGGGAGAAATCATGTTGCAAGTTATCATTTGAACTTGATATGTGTCCGATATTTTGATGATACGTATGTTGTGATTCCCTTAGTGGTATCATGTGAACGTAGACTACATGTGATGAGGACATCAATACCATTGTTACACCCACAACCTCTGCTGCTATACATACTGGACCAATTACTAGAGCTCGCGCACGCCAATTAAATTACAAGGTACTTTCGTTTCTTCGTAATGATTCTAATGTTCATGAGAATATGATGCTGACTAAATTGGATACATTTGTTTTGCTTCCGAATGAAGGGCCTAGCTTGGAGAAGGATGAACATTGGAGCAAGAACAAGCATGGAGATGATGGCATGCGCAACGGCAACAAGAATGGAGTTACAAGTGATGATTTCAGGACGTTGAAGCCACCATAATGAGTGCATGAAGCCTTGGACGAAATATACAAGATGCTACTTCATAACTTTTGTCCAGAGGCTATTCTAGGTGCTGCGTCACCTTATTATTGGGCCAGGCCCATGTAATTTCGAAATAATTGAGTATAGGCTGTTTTTAGAGTCCGTATGTGTGGGGAAACAAGAGATAGGGTTGGTTTCGGACCCCTTCCCCAAGGGCCACGAAATCCCCCCCCCCTCTTCCTCCATATATACAGCCCTTAGGGCGTCGTTTAGACTTTGGGTTTTATTTAGATTAAAAGTTCGCCATATTTGCAACTTCGCGTACTTCGTTTGTGTTCAACGACCAGACCAAGACGTCACAGAACCCCATCTTGATCAATAAAGCTTTCATCTTATATTCGCAATATCCAGATTGCAATCTCAGTTTCTTGGTTGTTCTTTGTTTGCTCACAGGAAATAGACCCTCGTGGTCAGGTTGATCATGCTCCGGTGTGGTCAATAACCTCTTGGAGTTGGTTTAGCGATTGCTAAGGCGCGACGTCCTCGCACGTACGTATTCCGATCGTCAAAGTCTACTCCTCCAAAACAACAATCACCATCTCATCGAAAGATGGGACACCTTTGCCTCTATCAAGTGGTATTAGATTTTCAGGTTGCTCGGTGAGATTTTACAGTTTTTCGTAGTTTATATCGAGTCTGTTCTTCATACCTACAGTCCACGAAAAAGCCACACAAAAAAATTATTAGGGTTAGTTCATCATCTCCGAACCAGTCTGAGCCATTGCATAGTATTTTCAGTATTTTGCTTTGTTGAATTTTCGGTTGCATCGTCATGTCTAGTTGCTGGTCTTAGCGTCTAGTCTTTTAGAGTTTCGAGTTTTGTTCACGGGTATTCACGCCGCCACCACACCATCATTATCCGCTGCCATATACCACCACCACACCAGATTCATCATCCGCTGCCATATACCACCACCACACCAGATACATCATCCCTGCTGAGGGAGTTCCGGACTAGGGGGTGTCCAGATAGTCGAACTATCATCATCGGCCGGACTCCAAGACTATGAAGATACAAGATTGAAGACTTCGTCCCGTGTCCGGATGGGAATTTCCTTGGCGTGGAAGGCAAGCTTGGCGATACGGATATGTAGATTTCCTACCATTGTAACCGACTCTGTGTAACCCTAGCCCTCTCCGGTGTCTATATAAACCGGATGGCTTTAGTCCATAGGACGAACAACAATCATACTATAGGCTAGCTTCTAGGGTTTAGCCTCCTTGATCTCGTGGTAGATCTACTCTTGTAACACACATCATCAATATTAATCAAGCAGGACGTAGGGTTTTACCTCCATCAAGAGGGCCCGAACCTGGGTAAAACATCGTGTCCCTTGTCTCCTGTTACCATCCGCCTAGATGCATAGTTCGGGACCCCCTACCCGAGATCCATCGGTTTTGACACCGACATTGGTGCTTTCATTGAGAGTTCCTCTGTGTCGTCACTGATAGGCTCGATGGCTTCTTCGACCATCATCAACGATGCAGTCCAGGGTGAGACCTTTCTCCCCGGACAGATCTTCGTATTCGGCGGCTTCGCACTGCGGGCCAATTCGCTTGGCCGTCTGGAGCAGATCGAAAGCTACGCCCCTAGCCGTCAGGTCAGATTTGGAAGTTTGAACTTCACGGCTGACATCCGCGGGGACTTGATCCTCGATGGATTCAAGCCACAGCCAAGCATGTCGCACTGTCACGGCGAGCATGATTTAGCTCTGCAGTCGGACAGTACCCTGGAGGCCGCACTCGAGCCCGCTCCGATCATCAATTCGGAGCCGGCGGCGCAGGTCGAGGACGGATGGCTAGACACCGCCTCGGGAGCTGCAACCTCTACGGCGATAGAGCCGAACAATGACCTTGTCCCTCATGAAGCCCGTGACTCCGAGGCGTCGGACTCCTTGCCGGACTCCAAACCTCCCGCGCCCCCTCCGATCTAATCCGATTGGGCGCCGATCATGGAGTTCACCGCAGCGGACATCTTTCAACTCTCACCTTTTGGCGACATCTTGAGTTTGCTAAAGTATCTCTCGTTATCAGGAGAGCCCTGGCCGGACTGCGGTCAGGACAGTTGGGATGCGGACGACGAAGAAATTCAAAGCCCACCCACCACCCACTTGGTAGCCGCTGTCGACGATCTAACCGACATGCTCGACTACGACTCCGAAGACATCGACGGTATGGACGAAGATGCCGGAGACGACCAAGAACCAGCGCCTACTGGGCACTGGAAAGCCACCTCATCATATGACATATACATGGTGGATATCCCAAAGGATGGGAATGGCGAAGAAACAGCGGAGGACGACCCCTCCAAGAAGCAGCCCAAGCGCCGGCGTCAGCGGCGCCGCTCTAAATCCCGCCACAGCAAGAATGAAGACTCCGACACCGGAGATAATAATACACCGGACAGTGCCGAAGACAACCCACTCCAGCAAGATGCAGCGCAGGAGGACGGAGATGCCAGCCCTCATGAGAGAACGGCAGAAGAAGAGGTAGAGGATTATATGCCTCCCTCCAGAGACGAGGCAAGCCTCGACGACGATGAATTCGTTGTGCCTGAGGATCCCATCGAACAAGAGCGTTTTAAACGCAGGCTTATGGCCACGGCGAACAGCCTCAAGAAAAAGCAGCAACAGCTTAGAGCTGATCAAGATCTGCTAGCCGACAGATGGACTGAAGTCCTCGCGGCCGAAGAGCATGAGCTCGAACACCCCTCCAAAAGCTACCATAAACGCAAGCTGCTCCCCCGATTAGAGGAGGAAGCGTATGAACCCGCATCACCAGGAGACAATACGGCTGACCGACCACCCCGTGGTCGCGATAGAGAGGCCTCTAGGCCCTTCACTAGACCCGTACCCCGGCATCGCTCGAAAAGCACAAGGCCACAGGGGAACGCTCCGGACTTGCGAGATATATTGGAGGATAAGGCAAGACAATCAAGATCAATCTATGGATCGCGTGGGTGCCCCACGGTACGTGACGACAGCTGTCGCGCCGGACACAGTAAGTCTGGCCGGGTCGAACAAAACAGTCAAAGTTCTTTTGAGCTCCGTCGTGATATCGCCCAGTACAAAGGCGCCGCACACCCACTATGCTTCACAGATGAAGTAATGGATCATCAAATCCCCGAAGGGTTTAAACCCGTGAATATCGAATCTTACGATGGCACAACAGACCCCGCGGTTTGGATCGAAGACTATCTTCTTCACATCCACATGGCCCGCGGTGACGATCTTCACTCCATCAAATATCTCCCCCTCAAGCTTAAAGGACCAGCCTGGCATTGGCTTAACAGCTTGCCAGCAGAGTCAATTGGGAGTTGGGAAGACTTGGAAGCCGCATTCCTCGATAACTTCCAAGGCACGTATGTGCGACCACCAGACGTTGATGACCTAAGCCACATAATTCAGCAGCCAGACAAATCGGCCAGACAATTCTGGACACGGTTCTTAACCAAGCAAAACCAAATCGTCGACTGTCCGGATGCGGAGGCCCTCGCGGCCTTCAAGCATAACATCCGCGACGAGTGGCTTGCCCGGCACCTGGGACAAGAAAAGCCAAAATCCATGGCAGCCCTCACATCACTCATGACCCGCTTCTGCGCGGGTGAGGATAGCTAGCTAGCATGTAACAACAACCTCAGCAAAAATTCTGGCAGTCCGGATTTCAAGGACCGAAATGGTAGGTCGCGTCGTAACAAAAACAAGCGCCGCATCAATGGCGACAATAGTGAGGATACGGCAGTCAATGCCGGATTCAGAGGCTCTAAACCCGGTCAGCGGAAAAAGCCATTCAAAAGAACTACTCCGGGTCCGTCCAATTTGGACCGAATACTCGATCGCTCGTGCCAGATACACGGCACCCCCGAAAAACCAGCCAACCACACCAACAGGGACTGTTGGTTATTCAAGCAGGCAGGCAAGTTAATTGTCGAAAACAATGACAAGGGGCTGCATAGCGATGACGAGGAAGAGACCCGACCACCAAAAAATAAAGGACAGAAGTGTTTCCCCCCACAGATGCGGACGGTGAACATGATATACGCAACGCACATACCCAAAAGGGAGCGGAAGCGTGCACTCATGGATGTATACGCGATGGAGCCAGTCGCCCCGAAGTTCAATCCATGGTCCTCCTGCCCGATCACTTTTGACCGAAGGGACCACCCCACCAGCATCCGCCACGGCAGATTCGCCGCATTGGTCTTAGACCCAATCGTCGATGGATTTCACCTCACCAGAGTCCTGATGAACGGCGGCAGCAGCCTGAACCTGCTCTATCAGGATACAGTCCGCAAAATGGGCATAGACCCCTCAAGGATTAAACCTACAAGACGACCTTTAAAGGCGTCATACCAGGTGTAGAAGCCAATTGTACAGGCTCAGTTACACTGGAAGTGGTCTTCGGATCCCCGGATAACTTTCGAAGCGAGGAGTTAATCTTCGACATAGTCCCGTTCCGCAACGGCTATTATGCCTTGCTCGGACGTACCGCGTTTGCAAAGTTCAATGCGGTGCCACACTACGCATACCTCAAGCTCAAGATGCCAGGCCCTCGAGGAGTCATCACGGTCAATGGAAATACTGAACGTTCTCTCCGAACGGAGGAACATACAGCGGCTCTCGCGGCAGAAGTACAATGCAGCCACTTAACGCAATTCTCGAGTCCGGCAGTTAAGCGGCCGGACATAGCTAAGCGCGCCCAGAGTAACCTACAACAAGACCACCTGGCACGTTCCGAGCACGCGTAGCAGTGCGGCCCCAACCCCAACCCCTGCAAAATGTCAAAACAGGTCCTTCACGTACACCATTACGCTCTGAAGATACCATGGGCATGGGGAGAGGGGCACGACCATGATAAGCCCAGACTGCGGCTCAACCACACCAGGGGCTCTTAGGTGTGTCGTTCTTTTTTTCTTTTTACCTTTTATTTTTTACCCACAGGACCCCGTTCGTCAGAGGCCCTGTCCGGCAGCAGACCTGCCGAACTCACGATGCAACCGCCAGGGAAGGATAAAGGCTACAACGAATATACAGGTGGTCTCCATTACGAGCATTTTTATACAACAATCCGCAGCCTACCCTGGAGGGGGACATGTTTAACAGTCCCATCCCTTGCTTATCGCACTATTTGTATCGTTCTGCATTCATAGCATCACTTATTGAATAAAACAATGCAGCACCTTTTTGCTTATAATTGCATTTCTTTTTCATACATATGTTCATTTACGACATGTCGCATCCGTACACTTTGGTACGGTTAAAACACATGAGGGGCTTATGTTTCCCGCATCATGGTGTGATAAGTCTGAACACTTTCACAAGTGCGGCACCCCGAACTTATAGCATTATATGCATCAGCTTTGAATCATGTCTTGGGTCAATAGTTGGGTTTGCCCGGCTCCCATGTTTTGGTACCTTACGTTTCGTTGTATCGGCTAAGGTAGCACTGGGAGAACCACTGCGATTGCGCCCCAGTTGAGCTGGGTTAACGCCTCAGTGGAGAAAGCTAAAACTGACCGTCATGATGAGGCGAGAGCCGGTCACTGTTCGAGAGGTTTTTGCAAGTCCTTAAAGACTTATGCCGCTTAGAGCGAGGAGCCGGATCTTGTCCGGCCCAGGCGTGGATAGCGCCCCAAATTCGACCTTCCGAAGACTAGGGGCTTCGCCGAAATTTAAAATTATAGAATTCTATGTCTAAGTGAGAGTGTTCAAGCATTATAAGTCTGGTTGCCTTGTTCGCTGTGTTGAGCGCCTCCCTAGATGGACCCAAAAATGGGAACAAGAGTGCTCAAGTTTATCCCGAACACCCCAGCACTCGTGGCATGGGGGCTGAAGCCGACGACTTGCCATCTCTCAGATTTGATAAACAGCCGCACAGAAGGTAATATTTTAAATTAACAAGCGTTGCTTAGCCCATATGAACTAAGCTTTCAGCGCACAGGATAACAAAATGCGAGTCTACTAAAAAATTACATCTTTGGAGCACTCCCCCGCAATAGTGTGGGCGCCCTTCACCACACTCTTATAATACATCTCGGGCGTGCGATGCTCCTTGCCCTCTGGTGGCGGGTCCGTCACAAGCTTCTGGGCATCCATCTTGCCCCAGTGCACCTTTGCGCGGGCAAGGGCCCGACGGGCACCCTCAATACAGGCGGAGTGCTTGATGACTTCAACCCACGGGCACGCATCCACCAGCCGCCGCACCAGGCCGAAGTAGCTCCCAGGCATGGCCTCCTTAGGCCACAGCCGAACTATGAGGCCCTTCATGGCCTGTTCGGCCGCCTTGTGGAGCTCGACCAGCTGCTTCAGCTGGTCGCTAAGGGGCACCGGATGTCCGGCCTCAGCATACTGAGACCAGAAGACCTTCTCCGTCGAGCTCCCCTCCTCGGCCCGGTAGAATGCGGCAGCATCGGACACGCTGCAAGGAAGATCTGCGAACGCTCCTGGAGAGCTCCGAATTCGGGTAAGCAACAGGTAATTAACACTCACATGCTTACTTTGCATGAAAAATGCCTTACCCGCTGCTATTTTCTTCACCGCCTCAATCTCCTGGAGGACCTTGTAGGCTTCGGCCTTAGTGGCTTTGGCACTCTCAAGGGCCGTTGCAAGCTCAGACTCTTGAGTCTTCGAGTCACGCTCCAGGCTCTCATGTTTTTTCACGAGATCCTGGAGCTCTTGTTGTACCTCCGCCACCCGCGCCTCCTGCTTCTCTCGCTCGCTGCGCTCCGCGGCCGCATTGCGTTCGGCCGCGGCCACCGCCTCTTTAAGGGTCACCACCTCGTTAGTGGCCCCTGCAATACCCACGTTATCCTTGTCATTCTTTTGGCAACCAAAATCCTTTTTGTAAGGTACAATTTTAATAAGGTGTTACTCACCTTCCTTGTCCTCGAGATGCTTCTTGGCACGGCCGAGCTCGTTCTCGGACCGCTCGAGGTTTTCTTTCAAAGTATTGACCTCCGCAGTCAGTGCGGCAGAGGTCAGCAGCACAGCCTGCAATCCCATATTGACATATTTTTTATGACTCATGCGTATATCTTTTTAGATCCTCAGTCCGACTTTTCTTTCCGAACACCGAACCGAGCATCAGGGGCTACTATCTATGCGGTACCATTTTATACATATCGAAATTCTTACCTCAAAGCCTGTTAGAAGGCTGCTGCAAGCTTCAGTCAACCTGCTCTTGGCGAGCTGCACCTTCTGAATCACTGCACTCATAACAGTGCGGTGTTCCTCTTCGATGGAGGCACCGTTGAGCGCCTCCAGCAAATTATCCGGCACCTCCGGTTGGACGGAGGCAGCCGGCATCACGGTCTTGCCCTTCTTGCGAAGGGGTCGCCCACCGGACTCCGTAGCCACTGTGGGTTCCGGGGCCGAGTCCGGTGCAAAGTCCGGGAGGTTGTCCTGTGACACCTCCGGGGCCTCCTCCTCCTGGTGGGTCCCTTCCTGGTATCCCACCTCGGCATCATCCGCAGCATGGGGGGTGGAGACAGTCGGAAGGGAATCCATATCCGACGCACCTAAGGACCCGCTCGACGAAGCGGGAAGATCATCCTTGGGCGGACTGCAGGGTTGTATGCGGCATTAAAAAGATATTATGTGGTGAAAAGGAAGAACCTTGAAGTTATTCGGGAGTCCGGATACTTACGGTCTCGCCAAGGGCTTGGCCCTTGGAGGCCAGTCCTCGTCGTCGTCACTGGCGTTGGCGGAGCAGTCCGGGGGAAGAGTTTTTCCCTTCTTGGACCCTTCGGCCTCCCTTGTTGGGGAGGCCTTCCTTTTCTTCCCTCCCCCCGCTGGGGGAGAGGCTTTCTTCTTCTCCTCCTCGCCTCGGTGGGAGGAGTCGGCCTCGGATTCATCATCCGATAGCACCTGAAAACGGGAACTCTTCTGAGTCCCCGTGGCCTTCTTCTTGGCCTTCTACTCCGGCACCACGTGGGGTGCCGGAGCTAGCAGCCCCGTTAGGCGGGCGTCCACTGGGTCCTCTGGCAATGGGGCCGGACAGATAGTCCGTTCGGCCTTCGCCAGCCAGTCCTGTCAAAGGTAAAGGGAGTTTAGATCCCGCATAGAGTCAAACTATGGAAAACAAGTGGCAAAATCACTTACCTCGTCAGCTGGATGCTGCGAGCGGAATCTGCGATCTTTGGTAACGGATGCGGGAGCCTCGGCGCCCTTGAACAACACCTTCCAGACATCTTCGTACGTAGTGTCGAAGAGCCCGCTCAGGGTCTGGTGCTGCGCCGGATCGAACTCCCACATGTTGAAACCCCGTCGTTGGCACGGGAGAATCCGGCGGATGAGCATGACCTGGACTACGTTGACAAGCTTGAGCTTCTTGTCCACCAGCTTCTGGATAAAGGCTTGAAGTCCGGTCAGCTCCTCCGAATCCCCCCAGATCCGGCCACTCTCTTTCCAGGAGGTGAGCCGTGTAGGGATACCGGATCTGAATTCGAGGGCCGCTGCCCAATCAGGGTCACGTGGCTCGGTGATGTAGAACCACCCCGATTGCCACCCCTTAATGGTTTCCACGAAAGTGCCCTCCAGCCACGTAACGTGGGACATCCTGCCCACCATGGCGCCTCTGCACTCCGCTTGGCTTCCCTTCACAACCCTCGGCTTGACACTGAAGGTCTTGAGCCACAAGCCGAAGTGGGGCTGGATGCAGAGGAAGGCCTCGCACACGACGATAAACGCCGAGATGTTGAGGATGAAATTCGGCGCCAGATCATGGAAATCTAGGTCGTAGTAGAACATGAGCCCCCGGACAAAGGGATGAAGTGGGAAGCCCGGTCTGCGGAGGAAATGGGGAAGAAATACTACCCTCTCATGGGGCCTGGGGGTGGGGATGAGCTCTCCCTCGTCGGGGAGCCGGTGCACGATGTCGCTGGAAAAATATCCGGCGTCGCGCAGCTTCTGGATCTGCCCCTCCGTGACGGAGGAGGCCATCCACTTGCCTCCCGCTCCGGACATAGTTGGAGAAGGTTGAGGTGAGAAGTGCGGACTTGGGCGCTGGAACTCGAGTTCGCGGAGATGGATAAGCCAAGGAGGCAGAAGGCGCAGGTAAAAGGGTTGGATCTTTATCCCCTTATATGGGCGGACAAAAACATGTGTCCCCACCGGCCTGGTAAAACTCGCTTATCTCCCAAGCGTCACAATCAATGGCGCGGTTGGGTTACCCACGTCCGTATTGATGGGAATCCCGGAATAAGGGGAACACGATCTCTACTTCGACAAGACGTGCCAAGGAAACCGCTTCGCTAAACGCGCGGAGGTGGAACAATAAAAACAATTTGAGTGAAGGCTTGGTAGTGGTATGACGTCACGCCACAAAATACGTCAGCAGATTGAACTTGTGTAATGTTATTCTCTCTACGGTGGTGCGTGGAATTTATTTTGCAGAGCCGGACACTATCCTCGTGTTCACAACCTTCTATAAATTATTCGGAGGAAGAACCCGCCTTGCAATGCCGAAGACAACATGCGCGCCGGACTCGTCGTCATTGAAGCCTGGTTCAGGGGCTACTGAGGGAGTTCCGGACTAGGGGGTGTCCGGATAGCCGAACTATCATCATCGGCCGGACTCCAAGACTATGAAGATACAAGATTGAAGACTTCGTCCCGTGTCCGGATGGGACTTTCCTTGGCGTGGAAGGCAAGCTTGGCGATACGGATATGTAGATTTCCTACCATTGTAACCGACTCTGTGTAACCCTAGCCCTCTCCTGTGTCTATATAAACCGGATGGCTTTAGTCCATAGGACGAACAACAATCATACCATAGGCTAGCTTCTAGGGTTTAGCCTCCTTGATCTCGTGGTAGATCTACTCTTGTAACACACATCATCAATATTAATCAAGCAGGACGTAGGGTTTTACCTCCATCAAGAGGGCCCGAACCTGGGTAAAACATCGTGTCCCTTGTCTCCTGTTACCATCCGCCTAGACGCATAGTTCGGGACCCCCTACCCGAGATCCGACGGTTTTGACACCGACACCTGCCATCTACCATCACCGCTTATCCGCCACCGCTCCGGGTGCATATACCAACACCAATCCGAGTCCATATACCACCATCGACCCACATCCATATACCACCACCCCTCCGAGTCCATCTCATATTAGGTTAACTTTCGAGATCCATCTGTTTCCAGATTTGTGTTTTCCTTGTCTGAGTAGGTTTCGGATTCCAGCAATCTTTTGCCGTCCATAGAAGAGGTTGGTTTCCAAAAAAAGTAGTCTGGAAACCACCCTCTGTTTAGGCCCAAAATTTTCCAAAAACGCACTTGACAAAAAAAATTTGGCTATCCTATTTTTAGATGTTTCCAAGCGTATTGAGACAGTCGCTGTTATAGAAAGTTTTTTTGACCTGTTTCCAGTTTTTGGGTCTGGACAGTCGGAGAAAAAATTGGTCGAAAAAATTTCGTGTCTATCCTGTTATCTTGACTTGGGAAGAGTTTTGAGACACTCACCATTATAGTGATTTTCGGCAAAAAAAGAGGAGCGCAAAAAAGTGATTTTTTTAGAGTGTGCTTCTGTCTTGTTTCCTTGCAGCGTCGTGATTTTGTTAGTGTTCTAGGCTCGCGTCTCTAGCACTGTCTAGCCTAGGATCAGCATAGTACCGTCGTTGAGCATTTATTCAACTTTGCATCTCTGAATTTGATTATTGTTGATCCTTTTTTCTACCATATCATAAGCCTTCCCGGCTCCAAATAAATCTACGTCGTGCGTTTGACTCTCCCGGGCCATCGCTCTATCCAAGCTTTGAGAGTTTTGACTACAACGGTTGCCGATTACCACCTGCTGCTGGGTAAGAACTGGTAAGAATTTGAGATTGGCTTGACGGGTTGTGATACACCACCACTACTTCCTAGTCGTCTATAGGATCATATTCTTGTGTGTTTCTATTTGCTGCTAACCATGGCAGGATCACAAGCCGATAAGACTGATTGGGAGAATCTGACGAACAAACAGCTACATGATAAATTTCAGCAAATGATGAGTGGAAAGGTGCAAGATGTGCTAAACAGATTTGAAGAGGCCATGGATAAGATAGATGGCATTGAGAAGACGTTCGAAACAAAGCTTGATAACAAGTTTAATGAATTGCTCGCGCATTTTCCACAACCACCGCCGGTTGCACCTATCGCACCTCTGCAACGACAACAACAATGCCCCCTTCTGAATCAGTATGGACGAGCGAAGCATGTTCCTCTTGAGGATGGCCAAACTTCTGGTGCTGCTATACCTGTTGTTGATGCTTCTTTGGCTCCTTCTACTGCTGCTGCTGGAGGATGATGAGTATGCGGGCGATTATGAGGATGAGGTTGATCAAAATCAGAACTACGTGCAGCCACCAGCACCACCACCAGCAGCTCGACCTCAGGTATATAATCGCAATGGTAGGCCTGCACCACCACCTCAGGTACGAGATCATGACCATGTTCCTAAACTGAAATTGACTATTCCACCATTTGAGGGTAGATATGTTCCTGATATATATCTTACTTGGGAGTTAGAAACTGAACAACGTTTTACATGTTTACAATATCCCGAGGAGAGACGGGTTGCTGTTGCTGTTTGTGCTTTCACTAGTTTTGCACATGTATGGTGGTCTGAACATTGTAGCTTATATCCTATTCCTGCTACTTAGGCTGCTTTGAAAACTGTTATGCATACTTGTTGGGTTCCACCATAATATCAACATGAATTGCTTCAAAAATTGCAGCGTTTAAGACAGGGAAAAAATTATGTAGAAGAATATTATCAGGAATTACAAACTGGCATGATTAGATGTGGTATTGTTGAAGAGAATGAAGCTATGCTTGCACGTTTTATGGGTGGATTAAATAGAAACATTCAGACCATTCTAGAGTATAAGGAGTATACTAATATCACTCATTTATTCCATCTTGCTTGTAAAGCTGAACGTGAAGTGCAGGATCGACAAGCATTGGCGCGAACTAACTTTTCTGCAGGTCGACCTTCATCATGGACACCGCATGCATCCTCTACTTCCACTGCACTAGCACCTCCATCGGGTGCCACCTCCAGCCGTGATACAAGAAAGCAGGCAAAACCACCACTATCTACCAAGAACGCACCTATCGGGCCTGCACAGAGCTCTTCTTCTTCCATGGCATCAACAGGGCACACAAGTGATATTATTTGTCGTCGTTGTAAGGGAAGAGGACATTATGCACGAGAATGCAAATCTCAGCATGTGATGATTGCTACTGAGGATGGTGGGTATGAGTCCGCTAGTGACTATGATGAAGAGACTTCGGCTCTTATTACAAGTGAAGAACACAGTGGAGATGATTCTGATCATAAGACGCAATACATGGCTCCTGAAGATGTTGATAGGTATGAATGTTTAGTTGCTCAACGTGTTTTGAGTGTGCAGGTTACACAAGCTGAGCAAAATCAGAGGCATAATGTTCCATACAAAGGGAGTTGTGAAGGAACGTTCTGTGCGCGTCATCATAGATGGAGGGAGCTACAACAACTTGGCTAGCATGGAGATGGTGGAGAAGCTTTCTCTCACCACAAGACCACATCCACATCCTTACTACATCCAATGGTTCAACAACAGCGGCAAGGTTAAGGTAACATGTACTGTTCGTGTGCATTTTAGTATCTCTACATATGATGATTATGTTGATTGTGATGTGGTACCTATGCAAGCATGTTCCTTATTACTTGGTCGACCATGGCAATTTGATAAAAAATGTGTACACCATGGTAGAAACAATCAGTATACTCTTGTTCATAAGGATAAAAATATTACTTTGCTTCCTATGACTCCTGATTCCATTTTGAAAGATGATATTAATAGAGCTAATAAAGCAAAACAGGAGAAGAATAAGAGTGAAAATCAGATTATGGCAAAAGAATTTGAGCAACAAATGAAGTGTAATAATAAACCATCTAGTGTTGCTTCTGAAATTAAATTGAAAAGTGCTTGCTTACTTGCCACCAAATCTGATATTGATGAGCTAGATTTCAGAAAATCTGTTTGCTATGCTTTTGTGTGCAAAGAGGCATTATTTTCATTCAAGGACGTGCCTTCCTCTTTGCCTCCTACTGTCACTAATATTTTGCAGGAGTTTGCTGACATCTTTCCACAAGATGTGCCACCGGGATTACCGCCCATTCAAGGGATTGAGCATCGGATTGACTTAATTCCCGGTGCTTCACTGCCAAACCGTGCGCCATACTGTACCAATCCAGAGGAGACGAAGGAGATTATGCGTCAAGTACAGGAGCTTCTCGACAAAGGTTATATGCGTGAATCCCTTAGTCCTTGTGTTGTTCCTATTATTCTAGTGCTGAAAAAGGATGGTACATCGCGTATGTGTGTTGATTGTAGAGGCATTAATAATATTACTATTCGTTATCGTCATCCTATTCCTAGGCTAGATGATATGCTTGATGAATTGAGTGGCTCTACAATATTCTCCAAAGTTGATTTGCGTAGTGGATACCATCAAATTCGTATGAAATTGGGGGATGAATGGAAAACAGCATTTAAATCTAAGTTTGAATTATATTAGTGGTTAGTCATGCCTTTTGGGTTAACTAATGCACCTAGTACTTTCATGAGATTAAGGAACAAAGTTTTACGTGCTTTCATTGGATGATTTGTGGTAGTTTACTTTGATGACATATTGATTTATAGCAGATCTTTGGAGGAACATTTGGAACATTTATGTGCTGTTTTTATTGCTCCACGTGATGCACGTTTGTTTGGTAACCTTGGAAAGTGCACCTTTTGCACCGACCGAGTGTCTTTTCTTGGCTATGTTGTTACTCCATAGGGAATTGAAGTTGATAAAGCCAAGATTGAAGCTATTGAGAGTTGGCCACAGCCCAAAACGGTCACACAAGTGATGAGTTTTCTTGGGCTCGCTGGATTCTATAGGCATTTTGTGAGAGATTTTAGCACCATTGCTGCACCTCTCAATGAGCTTACAAAGAAGGGTGTGCCTTTTGTTTGGGGTACCGCATAGGAAGAAGCCTTCACAGTGTTGAAAGATAAGTTGACACATGCTCCTTTACTCCAACTTCCTGATTTTAATAAGACATTTGAGCTTGAATGTGATGCTAGTGGAATTGGATTAGGAGGTGTGTTATTACAAGATGGCAAACATGTTGCATACTTTTCTGAAAAATTAGTGGGCCTAGTCTGAATTATTCTACTTATGATAAAGAATTATATGCTCTTGTTCAGACTTTAGAAACATGGCAACATTATTTATGGCCCAAAGAATTAGTTATACATTCGGATCATGAATCTTTGAAACATATTAAAAGTCAAGCTAAACTGAATCATAGTCATGCTAAATGGGTTGAATTCATTGAGACTTTCCCTTATGTCATTAAACACAAGAAGGGTAAAGAAAATGTTATTGCTGATGCATTGTCTCGTCGCTATACTATGCTTTCACAACTTGACTTCAAAATATTTGGTTTGGAGACCATCAAAGATCAATATGTGCATGATGCTGATTTTACAGATGTATTGCAGAATTGTAAAGAACAGAGAACATGGAACAAGTTCGTCGTTAATGATGGATTTGTGTTCCGTGCTAACAAGCTATGCATTCCAGCTAGCTCCGTTCGTCTTTTGTTGTTGTAGTAGGCGCATGGAGGAGGAATAATGGGACACTTTGGCATGAAGAAGACGGAGGACATACTTGCTACAGATTTCTTTTGGCCAAAGATGAGACGGGATGTTGAGCGCTTTGTTGCTTGCTGCACTACATGTCAAAAAGCTAAGTCACGACTCAATCCTCATGGTTTATATATGCCTTTGCCTGTACCTAGTGTTCCTTGGGAGGATATATCAATGGACTTTGTTTTAGGTTTACCTCGAACAAAGAAGGGGAGGGATAGCATATTTGTTGTCGTTGATAGATTCTCTAAAATGGCACACTTTATACCATGTCATAAAAGCGATGATGTTGTTAATGTTGCTGATTTGTTCTTTCGTGAAATTATTCGCTTGCATGGTGTGCCAAATACTATTGTTTCAGATCATGATACTAAATTTCTTAGCCACTTTTGGAGATGTTTATGGGCTAAGTTGGGGACTAAACTGCTTTTTAGTACTACTTGTCACCCCCAAACTGATGGACAAACTGAAGCAGTCAATAGAACATTGTCTACTATGCTTAGGGCTGTTTTGAAGAATGATAAGAAAATGTGGGAAGAATGCCTGCCTCATATTGAATTTGCTTATAATCGTTCATTGCATTCTACTACTAAGATGTGCCCTTTTGAAATTGTGTATGGCTTCCTCCCTCGTGCACCTATTGATTTGTTGCCTCTTCCATCTTCGGAGAAGGTTAATTTTGATGCTAAACAACGTGCTAAATTGATTTTAAAAACGCATGAGTTAACTAAGGAAAACATTGAGCGTGTGAATGCTAAATATAAACTTGCTGGAGATAAGGGTAGAAAACATGTTGTGTTTGCACCTGGATATCTTGTTTGGTTACATTTGCGTAAGGATAGATTTCCTAATTTGCGCAAATCAAAGCTAATGCCTTGTGCTGATGGTCCTTTTAAGGTGTTAGAGAAAATAAATGATAATTCATATAAACTTGAGCTGCCTGCAGATTTTGGGGTTAGTCCAACTTTTAACATTGCAGATTTGAAGCCTTATTTGGGTGAGGAAGATGAGCTTCCGTCGAGGACGACTTCATTTCAAGAAGGGGAGGATGATGAGGACATCAATACCATTGTTACACCCACAGCCCCTGCTGCTATACATACTGGACCAATTACTAGAGCTCGCGCACGCCAATTAAATTACCAGGTACTTTCATTTCTTGGTAATGATTCTAATGTTCATGAGAATATGATTGAGGGAGTCCTGGACTAGGGGGTGTCCGGATAGCCGAACTATCATCATTGGCCGGACTCCAAGACTATGAAGATACAAGATTGAAGACTTCGTCCCGTGTCCGGATGGGACTTTCCTTGGCGTGGAAGGCAAGCTTGGCGATGCAGATATGTAGATCTCCTACCATTGTAACCGACTCTGTGTAACCCTAGCCCTCTCCGATGTCTTTATAAACTGGAGGGTTTTAGTCCATAGGACACATAACAATCATACCATAGGCTAGCTTCTAGGGTTTAGCCTCCTTGATCTCTTGGTAGATCTACTCTTGTACTACCCATATCATCAATATCAATCAAGCAAGAGTAGGGTTTTACCTCCATCGAGAGGGCCCGAACCTGGGTAAAAACATCGTGTCCCTTGTCTCCTGTTACCATCCGCCTAGATGCACAGTTCGGGACCCCCTACCCGAGATCCGCCGGTTTTGACACCAACATTGGTGCTTTCATTGAGAGTTCCTCTGTGCCGTCGCCATCAGGAAGGATGCCCCATCCCGTCTTTAAAGTCGGTATCATCCCCAAAGGAGCTTTGGCTACCGGCCAAACTATCCGGCTAGGTGGTTTTCTTATGAGCGCCTGTTCGGCCGCCGCGCCGACGATGACCTCTCGGGTCATCAAAAGCGATCTTCATGTCAACTCGGAACTCGCCGAGCAGCTAGATCCGATGGAGCTCTCTTCCGTAAACGAGCTCTTGGATCGCATCGCTGCCCTGGGAGTCGCTATAGACTATGACCAGATCGGGCCTAAAACCGATCTGAGAGAGATCAACTCTCCCCAGGCTACCCACCACGTTGCTGTGGTGGAGGAACAGCACGGCGACTCTTCTTCTACATTAAGGACAAGCTATGTCCGAATTCCCGACCCCTCCATGCCGGATTCCCACGGAGGGACGAATGCCGATCAAGCCCTGAACCTAAAGTCAGGCAGCGGGCCGGATTCGTTGGACAACATCCAACAAGCCGAACTTCCAAGTTCAGAAACTTTCCGGCCCCTGAGTCTCAGATTGGACGCGGTTCCAAATTTAATTCCACCCGCCCACCCAAACACAAGCGATCTATCCCGAATCCGACAAGAGCCCGCTGAAATAGTACATCATTACTGGGCCAGATTCCTCCTGGTTATGGACAGGATAAAGGACTGTCGTGAGGAAAGCGCAATTTCAATTTTCTGCAATAATTGCATGGACAAAGGAATCATGAACGCCATAAGTCGTCGCGAAATTACACGCTTCGCCGACCTAGCGTCCATAGTACAAAAGTACTGTGCGATGGAGAGGGCCTGGAAAACCGAAACCAAAATTTGGGACAATCCGGCTCCGAACACAACCCTAGTCCGAAATAAAAGAGTGCATCATATTCATGCACCTGGGTTAAAAACCAAAAAGCAAAAAACCCCTAAAGGGAACGGAACCGTACTGGAGGGATGGCTCAACGGACCTTGCAAAATTCATAGCATAGAGGGCTCCACTCCAACGCATAGCCTTCGAGCATGTTGGATACTACGGCAGGTGGCCAAAAGTGGAGAAGAGCCTCTAGCCCCAGAGAACCAGCCCAGCAGTACCAGTACGGTATTAACAGTCTTCGAGACTTTCGCATCAAATAATATGCGGAAATGAACACTCCGCAGCCTCGCCGAAGTCTACCAAGTAGCAACAATAAATCCATGGAGCGACACGGCTATTACCTTCAACGCCAGTGACGAACCTAAATTCCGAACAGCCCGAGCACCAGCCGCATTGGTACTCAGTCCAATAGTGGACGGCTTTCGCCTTACTAAGGTACTCATGGATGGCGGCAGCGGATTAAACCTCATCTACGAGGAAACCCTTCGAAAAATGGAAATAGACTGGAGCCGCATTGAGTGAAGCAGCACAACCTTTAGAGGAATAATCCCTAGTCGGGAAGCACGCTGCACAGGAAAAATTACACTGGATGTGGTGTTTGGCTCGCCGGACAATTACAGGTCCGAGGAGGTCACGTTCCAAGTGGCCCCATTCAGTAGCGAATATCACGCTTTATTAGGGCGAGAGGCATTCACAATTTTTCAAGCTATACCCCATTACGGGTACATGAAGCTCAAAATGCCTGGGCCCAACGGAATCATCACTCTTGTCAGTGATCCGGACATAGCACTCCGCGCCGAAAATAAGACAGCCGCACTAGCCCTAGAGGCACTATCCGAAGCCCTAGCGGCCGAGGAACTCACTGCGCTGCGCTCCACGGTGAACAGGGACGACATGATACTCGATAAAAGATCCAAGTCCACCTCTTTCAAGCCAGCGGACGAAATAGTCAAATTCCAAGTCCATCCAACGGACCCCACAAAGGTGGCCTCCATTGGGGCACAATTAAACCCTGATGTAGACGCTGCACTACGCGAATTTCTTTGGGAAAATTGGGACATTTTTGCCTAGCACCCTTGAGTCATGCCAGGAATCCCACGCAGGTTGGCAGAGCACAGCCTAAATATCCTAAAAGGATTCAAGCCAGTCAAACAGGCTCTTCGGCGATTTTTCGAACCCAAAAGACAGGCAATGGGAGAGGAGCTAGCCAAACTATTAGAAGCCGGATTCATCAGAGACATAAAACATCCGGACTGGCTAGCAAACCTGTTAATGGTACCAAAGAAGGACAAATCCTGGCGCCTGTGTGTCGATTTCAAGGACCTTAACAAGGCTTGTCCAAAGGATCCTATCCCCCTTCCCCGCATCGATCAAATTATAGATGCTACCGTAGGACACGATTCATTGTGCTTCCTGGACGCATACTCCGGCTACCATCAAATCAAGATGGCGGAGCCATACCAAGCCGCAACGGCATTCATCACTCCATACGGACCATTCTGCTTCAACACAATGCCCTTCGGGCTCAAAAACGCCGGTGCAACATATCAGTGCATGATTCAGACATGTCTGGCAACCCAGATCGGCAAAACAGTGGAGGCATACGTAGACGATGTGGTCATCAAGTCTAAACACGTCGAAACTCTAGTAGACGATTTGAGGCTCACATTTGACAACCTCCGAGCATACGACATTAAGCTCAACCCGGAAAAATGCGTTTTCGGCGTACCAGCCGGAAAGCTCTTGGGCTTCATTGTATCCGGTAGAGGAATTGAAGCAAACTCAGCCAAGATCCGAGCTCTATCACAATTGGATATCTCAAAAGACCTCAAACAAATACAAAAAGTAATTGGATGCGTGGCGGCTCTAAGCCGCTTCATTTCCCGCTTGGGAGAAAAGGCATTACCCCTCTATCGCCTCCTCCGGCGCATCGAACACTTCGAATGGACGGATGCCGCCACGGCCGGACTCGAAGAAATAAAGGCCATATTGGCAACAAATCCGGTCCTGGCCGCGCCCAACTTGGGCAAACCAATGCTATTATATATCGCGGCAACTCATCAAGTTGTAAGCGCGGTACTCGTCGTCGAACGAGAAGCGGACGGACATAAGTTCCCTCTTCAAAAACTAGTGTACTACGTATCCACTGTCTTAACCCCATGCAAATCCCGGTATCCGCATTATCAAAAGATAGCGTACGCAGTGTTCATGGCATCCCGGAAGCTCCGACACTACTTTCAAGAGTGTTCGATAACAGTAGCCTCCGAAGTACCACTCAACGACATTATAAACAACCGCGACGTGACCGGTAGGATTGCAAGATGGGCCATCGAGCTCCTACCATTTGACATAACCTATAAACCACGGCGAGCCATCAAGTCGCAAGTTTTGGCTGACTTCATCTCCGAATGGACTGAAGCCGAACTCCCTAAAGAGTACGGCACATATTCTAACTGGATCATGCACTTCGACGGCTCCAAAATGTTGGCCGGCCTGGGCGCTGGCGTCGCCCTGACGTCCCCAACCGGGGACACAGTCCAATACGTACTTCAGATAATGTACACGGACTCCAACAACGCAGCCGAATACGAGGCCCTTCCACATGGCCTCCGGATGGCGGTCTCCATGGGCATTAAACGCCTAGAGGTACGAGGGGATTCGAACCTCGCGATATCCCAAATAAATGGAGACTTCGACGCCAAGGATCCAAAAATGGCAGCTTACCGTAACGCCATTTTGAAAATGTCAGCTCGGTTTGAAGGGCTCGAATTTCACCATATAGCCCGGGATAATAATCAAGCGGCGGACGTATTGGCACGCATCGGCGCAAAGCGCGATGCCGTCCCTCCCAATATCTTCCTGGAACGGCTTTTCAAGCCATCCGTACTATGGGAAGGGGAGTCCGGACATAACAACCCGGACCCAACCGCAATACCCGATACCGTACACTCTGACACAATTGGCGGTTCTGCCAATGAAACAACACCTTCAGCCCATGAAATAATGGCAGTCATTGCCCCGTGGACCGAGCCATTCCTAGCTTACCTAACTAAGCAAGAACTTCCCGAGGACCCAAATGAGGCCCGCTGCATAGTACGGCGCTCTAAAGCCTATAAGGTCCATGAGGGAGAGCTTTATAAGAAAAGCACAACCGGAGTCCTTCAAAGGTGCATCTCCGAGGAGGAAGGGCGAAATCTTCTGGCTGAAATTCATGCCGGACTCGGTGGGCACCACGCTGCAGCCCGGGCCCTTGTAAGCAAGGCCTTCCGTACAGGATTTTATTGGCCAACGGCCCAGACAGACACTCAGGATTTAGTCCAACGATGCGTCGGCGGCTAGCTCTTCGCTATCCAAAGCCACATGCCACCCACCGCCCTGAAAACTATACCCATCACCTGGCCGTTCGTGGTCTGGGGGCTTGACATGGTTGGACCCCTTAAAGGGGGAACCCACAAGCAAAAATACCTATTGGTCATGGTGGATAAATTCACCAAATGGATAGAGGCCAAGCCAGTTAAAACGGCCGAATCCGGACCTGTGATAGACTTCATATCAGGGGTAGTACACCGTTATGGTATCCCCCACAGCATCATCACTGATAACGGCACAAACTTCACGGCCGACGAGGTTAAATTCTGGTGCAAAAACATGGGCATTAAGCTCGACTACGCTTCAGTCTATCACCCTCAAACTAACGGTCAAGTCGAGCGAGCAAATGGTCTAATCATGAGCGGCATTAAACCCAGACTAGTGCGGTCCCTCAAAGTATCTAACACGCACTGGGTAGAGGAGCTCGACTCCGTACTCTAGGGGCTGCGGACCACGCCGAATTGTACTACCGGATTCACACCATTTTTCATGGTGTAAGGCACAGAGGCAGTCTTGCCCTGCGACATAATTCATGACTCACCTCGCGTGCGCATGTACGAAGAAAGAGAAGCCGAGCTGGATCGGCAGGACAGTTTGGACGCCTTAGAGAAGGAGCGCGACGTGGCAAAAGCTCGTTCCGCATTCTATCGACAGCAGGCTCGAAGATATCAAAGCAAAGAAGTACGGGCCAAAACTTACAATGTTGGCGAACTCGTTCTACGCCTGCCGGACAAGAAAAAGGACAAACTCAATCCCAAATGGGAAGGTCCCTTCAACATCGACCAAGTCCTGACCGGCGGAGCATACTGTCTGCGAAACGCATCGGACAACCGACTCGAGCCGAACCCATGGAACGCAGCCCGTCTCTGAAGATTCTACGCCTAGCGCCAAACCCAGAGTTCGTCTTCTTCCTCCGTCCACATTTTATACTTCAGTTGTCTTTTGTTTCTCTCCTTCTCCTTCCTTTTTCCTTAAAGCCTTTAAAGGTCGATCTGAGCATTGTTCGCACACACTTGACGTGCTGCTCGCACTCATTATACCTGGGGGCTTCTTTAACAGAAGCTTATTTGTACGGGCTTCATGCCCAACACATGCGTCACACTTCCGCATGTACCTTTTATTCACCATTATATGCATCGATATGACTTAAGTTTTGGCCAAGCTGGGTTGCCTGGCTCCTGTGCTTACCCCTACGTTCCCGATTGTTCGGCTAGGAGGTAAAGGGAGCACCTCTGCAATTGTTACTGTCGGGTCAGCCGGATGTGTACCTTAGACTGGGTGAAGCCGAAAGCTAGCGTTCTTAAGGGAATATTCGGTCGGTGACTTAAAAGATGATTTCTTACTTATTTATTTATCTGCCCCCAGATGCTCTCCTGCTTTTTTCGCAGCCCGGACATGCACTTTAGGGCATGCCCCCCAGGGAAAGGAACCCCTAACGGAACTATTCTCCCCGGAAGATGTTTCTTACTAACCATGTAATATAACATAACTAGTTGGGCACTTGTCTGATAAAGCACTAATGACCCCTACGCCTGGTCTCCACGCATGCCCCGGTTTTTCTATAACCGCGAGGATATTCGGACACACTCCGGACTGTCGGGTCCCGAGGTTGAAGCGAAAAGGTCCGCAATGACAAACGATCTACAATCCGGCTAGAAGGCATTTTACATGTCATTTTAAATTACATAGTCAACTTGACTGATTGTATTCCTCTTCAATACCATCTAGCAGGCTGTCTAGTTTACAGTCCCGTTGGGAATACTTGGCGGCCAACTCTGCTTGGTCGTACATTAAGCTCACAGGGATCTCCTTCCCGTCGGGCCTCACAGGCCCGACCTCGGCCATGCGGTTCGGGTCCGCCTTCGTGTACCTCGTCTTCACCATGGCCCAGGCCTCCTTGGCGCCCTGACGGCAGGCCGATATCTTCCACAGACGGAAGCGCCGCCGAGCTCCCTGAAGCTTCTCTACAAGCCCTCCAAGACCCTCGGGTAGGGAGACGGACGGCCATAAGGCCTGGGCGACGCCGCTCATCACCTGCCGAACTCATCTGTGCAGCTGCAACAGCTCGGGAAGCTGGTCACCCGTTGAACCGGGCATTTCCTCTGCAGGACGACATGTGAGCATACCTACAGGCATATTCTGGTTAATCGACTTCCTCGCCGAACTCTTGTTTCCAAAAGTTCGTTCAAGCACTTACTGTAAATGCCGCAACGAAGCTGTAGATTCTCCTTCACGGAGTAAGACAGCTGGACTCGAACATCTCTTAGTTCCTCGCCCAGCTGAGTGTTGGCATCTTGGAGGTTATTCTTCTCCTGCCACACCCTTGTTAGCACCTTCTCGCCGGCCTTTAGCTGGCGTAGTAGCTGCTGCCTATCCGGATCTAGTCCGGCACCATCTGCAATATTATTGTCAGACTTATACATGCGCCACACTTTGCAAATTACTTATCTTTTGAAGTATGTATTACCAGAGGGGGTCTCTGTGGCTCCCCCTGCGGCGGTTAGTGCGGCCTCAAGTTGGGCCTTGCACTCTTGCAGCTCCTGGGACAGGTGGGTATTCTTCTCCGTAAGATCCTGCACAACAAATGATCCTTAAATTAGTTATTCTAACTATTTTAAGTCTCGGGGGCTACTGGCATATATAACTGTCAAAATTAATCACCCGTATGTCTTTTACATACTGCTCCGTGGCTCTGGCTAGACCATCTTGAGCAGCATGGAGGTGCGCATCACCCGAATTAAAGGCATTTAACGCCTCGGGGGAGAAGCATGTGTCGCACAGAACTGTCTGGCGGCGCCTGTGATTCATGGCGCTCTCCACCTCAGATCTGGTGGCGGACAACCTATCGGCGTCCTCCATTGGAGGAGCACCTGACGCGCGCCTTGCGTTCGCCTCCCCCTCCGGACCTGGTGTTGGAGCCTGGCTGGTGGAGGCGGGATTGGCAACCTCTCTGGGCACAGTCCGGCGAGCGCTCTTTCTCCTGAGAAAACCACGAGCGTTAGTAGGCCTTCTAGGAATCTTTTCTGGAAACATGGGGGCGCATCATACCGTTGCGGCGATGTCTCGATTCGCGTCGCACTCATTTTCCGCCTGCTGGGCCGAGCTGCCCCTTGTTGGTCAGCTGCCGTAGGTTCGACTTCCCGCCTCAAAGGCACCTCCTGCGGAGTACCATTAGTATACGGTGGTCAGAAATAAGCGTGGATGAGTCGTGGTATCGGGACTCCGGTCACGGTTACCTGGGAAGCCGGAGATAAACCGGGGTAGTCGGCCGTAATGGCGACCAAAGCATTATCCATACTAAGTTGGTGGAACACCCCGTCGATCAGCTCCACCTTTATATTCGGATCCTCTTCAGAGGCCGGATCAAGGGATCGTTCCGGATCCTCTGCTTGTGGAGCCGGGCTATGTATGTCCTCTACGGCCCGGCGCAGTTCCTGCGTCGAAATCACAAAGTGAGACACTTAACTTTGGGAACAAGGATCGGATAGACAAACGTCCGCTTACCCAGCTCCGAGGGTTGTTCATCGAAAATCCATTCAATGGACTCGCACGGAGGAAGTCCTCCTTCTCCCCCTTATACAAGCCAGACAAGATCTTCACCAGATCAGCAACCGATCCTGGCCCCTTGCGGCCATGACGGGTGGCGTCATCCTCCCCGTTGAAATCCCACATGGGGTGGCCCCTGTATTGAAGCGGCTGCACCCCTCGCATGATGCATGTGGCCATGACTCCAATCATAGTCAATCTAGAGTGAGCCAATAACCTTATTCGGCCCATCAGATATTGAACGTCCCCATAATTCTCTCGTTGAGGCTCCGCGGGCGCCAACTCAGGCGTTTCTTTAGAGGAGCGTTGTTGAACTATGGGAGGCCGATCCGAACTGGGTCCGGCAGCGGGGCGTCCTCCATGTAAAACCATTCTGAAGGCCAGTCTTCAGATGCCTTCTTCGGGGTTCCGGATAGATATCCGGTCCCGGGATGCGCCATATTTCGGCTCCGCCCACTTGATATATCGACCCCTCGTGAGAACGGGGTACGAGGCAAAATAATCTCTTCCATAGCGCTAAATGGGCCTCGATGCCCAAGAACAGCTCGCAAAGGGCCACGAAGCCTGCGATGTGCAGAATGGAGGCACGCGTGAGGTGGTGAAGCTAGAGCCCATAGAACTCCAGGAGCCCCCGGAGAAACGGATGTATGGGAAATCCGAGTCCCCTTATTAGATAAGGGACGAAGCATATCCGCTCTCCTTTGGAGGGATTGGGGACGCTCTCCGCCTGCTTTCCGCCATTGTAGGTGGCCAGTCCGGCTCGAACCGGAACCATGAAGGCTGGGGGAAGATATCCCTCTACTTGGAGCGTCACCAGCTCGCTATGCGGGACTAAACATCTCCCCCAATCTCCTGGCTGAGGGCTGGGAGCGCGAAAGGATGAGCCGCGTCGACTGTCCATGATGGAGTGGATTTTTGTCAGAGGCGCTTCGATGAATACTCGCAGAAGGAGGATGGTGTGATTCGGATCTGGATCCTCGCCTCTTTTATAGGCAGTTTATTCATGCAACTAGGGGGTAAAGTGTAAGAATACCCTGGCTTTTCGCATTCGTACGACACGTGGAAGAGGGCCATTATTGGACGAGGAAGCCAAGGAGCGCAACATTTATAAGGAAGTCGTACACTATTCGGTAAGCACGTGGAATTTGGAGGAGAACCCGCCTTGCAATGCCGAAGACAATATGCGCGCCGGACTCGTCGTCATTGAAGCCTGGTTCAGGGGCTACTGAGGGAGTCCTGGACTAGGGGGTGTCCGGATAGCCGAACTATCATCATTGGCCGGACTCCAAGACTATGAAGATACAAGATTGAAGACTTCGTCCCGTGTCCAGATGGGACTTTCCTTGGCGTGGAAGGAAAGCTTGGCGATGCGGATATGTAGATCTCCTACCATTGTAACCGACTCTGTGTAACCCTAGCCCTCTTCGGTGTCTATATAAACCGGAGGGTTTTAGTCCATAGGACACATAACAATCATACCATAGGCTAGCTTCTAGGGTTTAGCCTCCTTGATCTCGTGGTAGATCTACTCTTGTACTACCCATATCATCAATATCAATCAAGCAGCAGTAGGGTTTTACCTCCATCGAGAGGGCCCGAACCTGGGTAAAAACATCGTGTCCCTTGTCTCCTGTTACCATCCGCCTAGACGCACAGTTCGAGACCCCCTACCCGAGATCCGCCGGTTTTGACACTGACAATGATGCTACCTAAATTGGATACATTTGTTTTGCTTACAAATGAAGGGCCTAGCTTGGACAAGGATGAACATTGGAGCAAGAACAAGCATGGAGATGATGGCATGCGCAACGGGAACAAGAACGGAGTTACAAGTGATGATTTCAGGACGTTGAAGCCACCATAATGCGTGCATGAAGCCCTGGACAAAATATACAAGATGCTACTTCATAACTTTCGTCCAGAGGCTATTCTAGGTGTTGTGTCACCTTATTATTGGGCCAGGCCCATGTAATTTCGAAATACTTGAGTATAGGCTGTTTTTAGAGTCCGTATGTGCGGGGAAACCAGAGATAGAGTTGGTTTCGGACCCCTTCCCCAAGGGCCATGAAATCCCCCCCCCCTCTTCCTCCATATATACAGCCCTTAGGGCGTCATTTAGACTTTGGGTTTTGTTTAGATTAAAATTTCGCCATAGCTGCAACTTCGCGTACTTCGTTTGTGTTCAACGACCAGACCTAGACGGCACAGAACCCCATCTTGATCAATAAAGCTCTCATCTTATATTCGCAATATCCAGATTGCAATCTCAATTTCTTACTTGTTCTTCATTTGCTCGCAGGAAATAGACCCTCGTGGTCAGGTTGATCGTGCTCCGGCGTGTTCAATAACCTCTCGGAGTTGGTTTAGAGATTGCTAAGGCGTGACGTCCTCGCACGTACGTAGTCGGATCATCAAAGTCTACTCCTCCAAAACGACAATCACCATATCATCGAAAGACGGGACATGTTTGCCTCTATCAACATGACACTTCACCATATTTGGGCCTAAAGGAATGCATTGTGGAATAGTTATTAGATGATGGGTTGCGAGAGTGATAGAAGCTTAAACCCTAGTTTATGAGCTTTTCCGTAAGGGACCGATTGGATCCAAAAGTTTAGTGCTATGGTTAGAATTTATTCTTAATACTTTTCTCGTAATTGCAGATGCTTACGAGGGGGTTAATCATAAGTATGATGTTTGTTCAAGTAAGAACAACACCTAAGCACCGGTCCACCCACATACCAGATTATCAAAGTAGCGAACACGAATTAAGCCAACATGATGAAAGTGACTAGATGAAATTCTCGTGTACCCTCAAGAACACCTTGCTTATCATAAGAGACCATTTTGTCCTGTCCTTTGCCTCAAAGGGATTGGGCTACCTTGCTGCACTTTTGTTACTACTACCATTACTTGCTCGTTACAAATTATCTTGCTATCAAACTACTCTGCTACTTACAATTTTAGCACTTGCAGACATTACCTTGCTGAAAACCACTTTTCATTTCCTTCTACTCCTCATTGGGTTCGACACTCTTACTTATCGAAAAGGCTACAATTGATCCCATATACTTGTGGGTCATCAAGGCTATTTTTTGGCGCCGTTGCCGGGGAGTGAAGCGCTTTTGGTAAGTGGAAATTGGTAAGGAAACATTATTACTACGTGCTGAAATTTATTGTTACTTGTTACTATGGAAAACAATCCTTTGAGGGGTTTGTTCGGGGTATCTTCACCTCGACTGGAACCACAATTAGGTGCCCCTCAACCTACTGCACCTACTGAAAATATTGAATAGGAAATTCCTTCCAATATGGTGGAACAACTGCTAGCTAATCCTTATGTAGGAGATGGAACTGAACATCCTGATATGCACTTGATATATGTGGATGAAATTTGTGGATTGTTTAAGCTTGCAGGTTTACCCGGAGATGAATCTAAGAAGAAGGTTTTCCCTTTATCTTTGAAGGGAAAAACATTGACACGGTATAGGCTATGCGATGATATTGGATCTTGGAACTGGAATCGGTTGAAATTGGAATTCCATCAAAAAAATTATCCTATGCATCTAGTTCATCGTGATCAAAATTATATATATAATTTTTGGCCTCGTGAAGGACAAAGTATCACCCTAGCTTGGGGGAGGCTTAATTCAATGTTATATTCATGCCCCAATCATGAGCTCTCGAGAGAAATAATTATTCAGAATTTTTATGCTCGGCTTTCTCGTAATGATGAATCCATGCTCGATATTTCTTGTACTAGTTGTTTTGTGAAGAAGACTATTGAATTCTGGTGGGATCTTTTAGGAAGAATTAAATGCAACTCTGAAGATTGGGAACTTGACGAAGGTAAAGAGTCTGGTATTGAACTTAAGTTTGATTGTGTTAAATCTTTTATGAATACCGATGCTTTTCAAAAGTTTACCACTAAATATGGACTTACTCTGAGATAGTAGCTTCCTTTTGTGAATATTTTGCTACTCATGTTGATCTCCCTAAGGAGAAGTGGTTTAAATATCACCCACCTATTAAAGAACAAATTAAAGAACGGGTAAAAGCTAAAGAAGAAACTATCATTTACAATGTTGATCCAGTTGTTTCCATTGCTTATACTAAAAACCACCTTTCCCTGTTAGGATAAAGGAACATGCTAAAGTTTCAACTGTGGTCAACAAAAGTTATATTAGAGCACCTAAACCAGCTGACCAAAGCGGAGTTAAACCTAGTGTTGCTATGGTTAAAGATCTCTTGGACGATAATATTGATGGGCATGCTATTTACTTCTGTGATGAAGCTGCTAGAATTGCCAAACCCGATGAAAAAGATAAACATAGACCCGTTGTTGTCATGCATGTTGTCTTAGTCAAGATAGGAGATCACCGTTATCATGTTTTACGTGATATAGGTGCTAGCATCAGTGCTCCTTATATGAAGGAATTAAGAATGAAATAGCACATGCTGAAATAGAAGCATAGATGTTACTATTAAACTTGCCAATAGAGATACTATATCACCAATTGGGATTCTTAGAGATGTTGAAGTCTTGTATGGAAAAATAAAATACCCTACTAATTTTCTTGTTCTTAGTTCCCCACAAGATGACTTTTGTCCCATTATCTTTGGTAGACCTTTCTTGAACACCATCAATGCTAGAATAGATTGTGAGAAACAAACTGTCGGTGTTAGCTTTGGTAATGGATCTCATGAATTTAATTTTTCCAAGTTTAGTAGAAAACCTCGTAGGAAAGATTTGCCTAGTAAGGATGAAATTATTGGTCTTGCTTCTATTGTTGTACCTCCTACTGATCCTTTAGAACAATATTTGCTAGACCATGAAAATGATTTGCATATGCGAGAAATAAATGAAATAGATATAATCTTGTTCAAACAACAACCTCTGCTTAAACACAATTTACCTATTGAAACTCTAGGAGGTCCTCCTCCACCTAAAGGTGATCCTGCGTTTGAATTAAAACAATTGCCAGACACTTTGAAATATGCTTATCTTGATGAGAAAAGGATATATCCTGTTATTATTAGTCCTAACTTTTCAGAACATGAAGAAGAAAGATTATTGAAAGTTCTAAGGAAGCACAGAGCTGCTATTGGATATATTATTGGTAACCTTAAGGGCATTAGTCCCACTCTATGTCAGCACAAGATTAAGATGGAACCTAATGCTAAACCCGTTGTTGATCACCAACGTTGGTTAAATCCGAAGATGAAAGAAGTGGTAAGAACGGAAATGTTGAAACTTCTGGAAGCAGGTATAATTTATCCTATAGCTGATAGTAGATGGGTAAGTCATGTTCATTGTGTCCCTAAGAAGGGAGGTATAACTGTTGTTCCTAGTGATAAGAATGAACTTATTCCACAAATAATTGTCACGGGATATAGAATGGTAATTGATTATAGAAAATTAAACAAAGCATCTAGAAAAGATCATTACCCTCTTACTTTTATTGATCAAATGCTAGAAAGATTATCTAAGCACACACATTTTTGCTTCCTTGATGGATATTCTGGTTTTTCACAAATACCTGTTTGAGAACCTGATCAAGAAAAGACCACTTTTACTTGTCCTTTTTGGAACTTATGCTTATAAACATATGCCTATTGGTTTATGTAATGCACCTTCTCCCTTTCAAAGATGTATGACTGCTATATTCTCTGATTTTTGTGAAAAGATTGTTGAGATTTTCATAGATGACTTTTCTGTTTATGGGAAGTCTTTTGATGATTGTTTAAGCAATCTTGATAGAGTTTTGGAGAGATGTGAACAAACAAATCTAGGCTTGAATTAGGAGAAGTGCCACTTTATGGTTAACAAAGGTATCATTTTGGGCTATAAAATTTCTGAAAAGGGCATTGAGGTGGACAAAGCCAAGGTTGATGCAATTGAGAAAATGCCATGTCCAAAAGATATCAAAGGTATTCATAGTTTCCTTGGTCATCCTGCTTTCTATAGGAGGTTTATCAACTACTATTCTAAAATTTCTAGGCCTCTTACAAATCTTTTGCAAAATGATATTACTTTTGTGTTTGATGATGATTGTTTGGAAGCCTTCGAAACACCCAAGAATGCCTTAATTACTGCACCTATTGTTCAACCACCTGATTGGAACTTGCCTTTTGAGATTATGTGTGATGCTAGTGATTATGTTGTTGGTGCTGTTCTTGGACAAAGAGTTGATAAGAAACTAAATGTTATCCATTATGCTAGTAAAACTCTAGACAGTGCTCAATGAAATTATGCTTCTACTGAAAAAGAATTCTTAGTAGTGGTGTTTGCTTGTGATGAATTTAGATCCTACATTGTTGATTCTAAAGTGATTGTTCACACTGATCATGCTGCTATAAAATATCTTATGGAAAAGAAAGATTCTAATCCTAGACTCATTAGGTGGGTTCTTCTGCTACGATAATTTGATTTGCATATCACTGATAGAAAAGGAGCAGAGAACCCCGTAGCTGATAAATGATACGTCTCCAACATATCTATAATTTATGAAGCATTCATGCTATTTTATTATCTGTTTTGAATGATTACGGGCTTTATGTGACGCCCGGGAAATTAAGCTACAGTAACCCTCTGGTAATGATGCCACGTCACCTCGATTATTGTTGATAATCTCGTGTTAGCTCGGAACCGAACCAAATTCAAATTTGAATTAAAGTCAAAACAATTAAAGTTTTCAAAAGTCAAAACTAAATTGTCCCTAATGTGTCCAATAATCCATAATAAATGCTGGTGAAGAAATCATCTCTTAATAAAATACCTAAATGCACTAAATAAACTAAAACAGTAGCAAAAATGATTATTTAAATGCTTTAAAATGATAAACAATTACAAACTAATATATTTAGGTGCCAAGTTAATTGTGGCAGTGGTATAATTCCTATTACCAATTTAGGGATCATTTTGTACTTCACGAGACTAAATTACAATGAGGAATAAAATCAAACAGAAAAGAAAATAAATAAAAAAGAACAAAAAAAACAGAAAACAAACACACAAAAAAAAGGAAATAAAAGCCCCCCCCCTCGCTGGGCCTCGGCCCAGCAGGCCATCGGGCCGCCAGGCCGGCCCAGCCGCGCCCCACACCCTCCCCCTTATCC
>NC_057810.1:321869498-321874107 GCF_018294505.1 Triticum aestivum | reverse complement strand
GCGTGCTGGCCTCTCTGTTTTGCCTAGGTGGGGCTGCGACGTGTTGATCTTCCGAGGCCGGGCATGACCCAGGAAAGTGTGTCCGGCCAAATGGGATCGAGCGTGTTGGGCTATGTGGTGCACCCCTGCAGGGAAGTTTAATCTATTCGAATAGCCGTGATCTTCGGTAACAGGACGACTTGGAGTTGTACCTTGACCTTATGACAACTAGAACCGGATACTTAATAAAACACACCCTTCCAAGTTCCACAGACAACCCGGTGATCGCTTTTCCGCAGGGCGACGAGGAGAGGATCGCCGGGTAGGATTATGCTATGCGATGCGACTGGAGATGCACTTGGAGATGCTACCTGGATATGCTACTTGGAGATGCTACCTGGAGGACTTCAATCTACTCTCTTCTACATGCTGCAAGACGGAGGCTGCCAGAAGCGTAGTCTTCGATAGGACTAGCTATCCCCCTCTTATTCTGGCATTCTGCAGTTCAGTCCATTGATATGGCCTCCTTACACATATACCCATGCATATGTAGTTTAGTTCCTTGCTTGCGAGTACTTTGGATGAGTACTCACGGTTGCTTTCTTCCCCCTTTTTCCCCTTCCCTTTCTTTCTGGTTGTCGCAACCAGATGCTGGAGTCCAGGAGCCAGACGCCACCGTCGACGACGACTACTATCCCGGAGGTGCCTACTACTACGTGCAGCCCGCTGACGACGACCTGGAGTAGTTTAGGAGGATCCCAGGCAGGAGGCCTGCGCCTCTTTCGATCTGTATCCCAGTTTGTGCTAGCCATCTTATGGCAACTTGTTTAACTTATATCTGTACTCAGATATTGTTGCTTCCGCTGACTCGTCTATGATCGAGCACTTGTATTCGAGCCCTCGAGGCCCCTGGCTTGTATTATGATGCTTGTATGACTTATTTTATTTGTAGAGTTGTGTTGTGATATCTTCCCGTGAGTCCCTGATCTTGATCGTACACATTTGCGTGCATGATTAGTGTACGATTGAATCGGGGGCGTCACAAGTTGGTATCAGAGCCGACTGCCTGTAGGAATCCCCCTTCCAACTCCTTGGCCGAAGTCGAGTCTAAACTTTACAAAACTTTTACTAACATGGCTGTGCGGCCCATGGGCCCACGTCGCCATTGGGTGGTACTAGGATCTTTTTACTCCTCGACCTTTACTCTGGGACTCTGATCTCTCCTCTATTCGGGTTAAATGAAGTTTACTAAGTCTAACATTAGGATCTCGTTATCACTTTCACCCGGAGAGCCCCTTATTACTAATGATCGTCTGCTGCACCAGAAGACCCTGAAGATACTCTCCACTGTTAACCCGAGAACTTGTGTTCATTGCGTTTGCAATTCACCTTCCACCGCAAACCCTTATGGATAACTACTTGCATTTGTTATTCTTACATTCATCCCCAGTGGTCTTGTTATTACAAGATACCCTAAAAACTCGTCGTTGTTTCAATAATCCCTTGAGCTTACTGCCTTGCTGTTCTTTGTCACTTGAATACCCCTACGGTTAATTCTCGCACTTATCGAGTATCCGCTCATCCCCCAGTTGTTCATGTGTTACACAAAAGTCTTCGAAATACCACCCGATATCCCGAAAATCCTCAGCAACCTATTGCTCTGGAATTTCTTGTTTGCTTTCATTATGATTAATCCCATAAGTATAGAAATCTTATTGACATTCCTTGTCATTATCATTTTGAGTCTGTTGACTCAATATGCTGCGAATACACGCAATCATCATTGATCCTTATAAATTACCTTTCCGGCTGAGCTTCCATTCTTTTAACTGGAATTGGTTCTCGACCAATCCAATTGTCGTTGATTGTACCCTAAGGCTATTCAACTTATCCATCCCTAATCAGAGCATTGCTTCTGATCCCTTGATTTGGAAATCATAATTCCTTTGCATTTGACAATTGAGTTAGTCAATTGTTTCTATAATCTGATCTCCTTGCATTCTTCTTCCTCTAGTTGAGTATCGATACTCGTATCAGATCCTTTGTGGACCATCAAGTCCTTTGTTGGATTGTTATCCGACAATGTCCTTCACATTTGATCACTTTGTGAGTTCTTCCCCTGATACATAATGCCTTTGTTAAGTTGTATCCTCTGCTTGGCCAACCATGCTCTGCTTTCGGGCTTGTGTTATTTACTCTTGAAACTTGTGGTATATGTTTCTAAGAAGCCCTTATGGGTTGAACATATGCCTTCTCTAAACTGTGTGAACCCGAAAGTTTTCACGAGTCATACTCTTCTGGTGCTTCACCAGATAAAATTTCAACACTGCATCTTCATCGAACGTGAGAAGTGAATGAAAGGTTGTGCATTGGAGAAGTGGGAGTCGACCTTGAACTTGTGTTCATGCCCATGGACACGATGTAGATCTTATCATTAAAGCTTCTTTTAAATAAATTATTCCTTTGGTATAAGTTCATCTTATATCTAGGATCTGGCCTTTTGCAACCGTGGTTCCGACCATGATTGTTCTTCTTTGATCTCATTTCTCGGACAAGTTAAAACAATTGTCTTCTATGGATCAATACACCAGTCCCACCTTTACTTTGATCTTGTGTCGAGTATTACCCCCCTGGTATCTCGAGATTATCATGGAACTGCATAACTCCTTATGAGTTCTTCATCAAGTGCTACCTTCCCCACTGATTCCAATTTTTCGCGGGCTCTGAGTTATTGAACACTCAAAGACACCGATAACTGAACCGAGTCCGCTCTTCGGTTCAACAACTCTTCAGTAAGCTTCTATAAGTATGAGTTTGTACCCAATCACGCCATTCCTAGCCTGTTTGGCTATATCATTGTCGTGATGATTTTAACTGTGCTACCCGGTCCTTCTTCTCGGAGCACAATTTTCGACGATGAATTAAGCTTACGTCGATTTTCCTCGTCATTCCCTTTCACCTTAAACAACAAGCTTGGTTTCGAGTTTGTGTCGTACCCTTGGTTCCAATAACCTTTCACTTCATCATTACTTGACTTGATGTCGTTACCGATCGATTACATCTTCATGAACTCTCGCGACAAAGGTGTCGTGATCATCAACATTCTGAGCTCATCCAGGATATCAATTGAATTCATGATGGGTAATACCATCCTTGCCCTCGATGATTCCTGTTCTCATCGACCACTTTATTGCCTTCCGTTCAACACAAGATGTTCGTGTTTTGTGTAAACCTTGAGACCCCTGCTATCCAGCATTTGTTCTTCTTTACCTTGGAGTATTACCATCTTTTAGTATCAAGGATGTTGTGAGGACTGCCCCACCTCTTAAAGAGTTCTTGGTATAGTGATACTATTCACCATCACCACTCTTTCATGGTCCTCATGTTGATTCCAACCGGGGTACCAACAAGTGAACGGTGTTGTTTGGATCCTGCACTTCTAGCAACCCTATTGCTTTGAAGTTAATAGTCGGCCGTTCATTCTTAGTCTATTGATTATTGAATCACCATTCCGACATTGGTCGTGCAACCCAACCCGTATTGCGGGCGCACCATTCAACCAATGTTTAATTATGTATGTTTTCCTCGAGCATATCCCATTATATCGTTTAATCTGACGGATGTTATCCCCTTATCCACGTAATTGTGGAGATCCATCTTTTGGATACCTCGTTGAATTATCGCTGAGTCCATCAGCCACCTCATCATCCTCTCCTTGGGTTAATGATGAACTCTTGATAACGGAAAACACTTCATAGTTCATTTCCCCGAGAATCTTACAATGTTATCTTGTCAATTTGCGTTGCACCTTTTCTTCCCAGGTATCCTGAGTCTGAGGTATCCTGACACCAATCGGATCGAAATCTCGGTCAGATATGATGGTTGGGACATTTTCCAAGAGTTATGATGTTGATCCTTTGATGACCCGGTAACATGATGTCATGCCTAGCACCCCCCCCCCCTCGGCTGGAGGACCAATCACTATATATTCCTTTTCAGCAAGGTTATCCGTTCATCCATGGGGAAATTGTAAGACTTATTCTACAAGTTATTCCTGATGGATCCTTCGTGTTTCCAAAGTTTGATCTTCACCTGAAGACCATGTCAATTCTATCTCGAAGCATGTCTATGGTACTCCGATGTTTCAACAAGAACATTTGAAGCCCAATGCTAAACATTTCTTGCTCAATTATCCAAACACCGCTGTATGGATAATGTCATGAAAATTTCTCTCCCCTCACCTAGAGGCTTTTCTACGCTATATCCCGTCATGAATATCATGCGTTGCTTGCCTTGGGAAGGATATACCCCCCTGATATATGTGTTTAAACACACTTTCCTTTTCATTGTTCTGTTTAATCTGATAATCTTGTTTTCCTTTCCATTGTTGGTTTAATCTTTCTTGTGACCTATATAATCTAAGCAGTGATAATCCCCTGCTTAGGTAAGCACCTCGTTGTACCACTCTGTAAGTAAGACCATATTACTATTGTTGATGACATTCCGGTAACCACCGATGGACGAGAACCTTGCCTATTGGTCCGCCTCATTCAACGAGCAGGAAAATGGTTCTCTTCGTCCCTCGCCCTTGGTACCAACGTTGTTGCCGACATAACTGACATGGTACTCT
>NC_057810.1:321867703-321868688 GCF_018294505.1 Triticum aestivum | reverse complement strand
AAAAAAACCACATGGTGGGCCCATAACCCACAGTTCCATAGGATCGAAACCTGACTGTCCTGTACACCCCCTATTCCCAAAGTTATTCCTCGCGCGTGGCCTCGTATGTAATTCACGGGCCACCGTCCTAGTGATCTGGTCTGGTATCAGACGCAGTACTTACTCTCGCTACTCTGAACCCCTTTCTCACTCTGGTTCAGACTTCGAAGCAACTATCTATCCGCTTGGAACCTCTTATTGTACCTTCGTACCTTACTCTCGATGTATTTCATTTGTTCAACTCGAGAGATACTCTTATGATCATTCTTGGGATACCCCGCCCAGATGATTTTCCTTTATAACATTCAATTGTTGTAAAGCTGCCCCTTACCTATTCGTAAGTACGATGGAGTTCCCGAAGGAAGGACGACAACCTCATCATGATGTATTGATGCATAGGAATGAAGACATCAACGCTATGGATCTATCACTTCAAGAAGAGCAACCAAGACTGAGTAGATTCGTTAGGATTTCGTAACCAGACCTTTCCTCCTTACTCCCCTCTTAAATCTCGGGACGATATTTCTTGTAGTGGAGGAGAATTGTGACGCCCGGGAAATTAAGCTACAGTAACCCTCTGGTAATGATGCCACGTCACCTCGATTATTGTTGATAATCTCGTGTTAGCTCGGAACCGAACCAAATTCAAATTTGAATTAAAGTCAAAACAATTAAAGTTTTCAAAAGTCAAAACTAAATTGTCCCTAATGTGTCTAATAATCCATAATAAATGCTGGTGAAGAAATCATCTCTTAATAAAATACCTAAATGCACTAAATAAACTAAAACAGTAGCAAAAATGATTATTTAAATGCTTTAAAATGATAAACAATTACAAACTAATATATTTAGGTGCCAAGTTAATTGTGGCAGTGGTATAATTCCTATTACCAATTTAGGGATCATTTTGTACTTCACGAGACTAAATTACAATGAGGAATAAAAT
>NC_057810.1:321750771-321866750 GCF_018294505.1 Triticum aestivum | reverse complement strand
ATTAATTAATTAATTAAGGAATTAATTAAGTTAATTAATTATAATTAAATTAACCTAATCACTAATTAACCTAATTAACTATTGATAATTAACTAACAGAGTATGACGATCGGGACCCACCTGTCAGGTTGACCAAGTCAACCCTGTTGACTGCTGACGTCAGCATGACATCATGCTGACGTCATAAGTTCATTTTCGGATTAAATAATTAATTAATTAAATTCCAAAAATTAATATAATCTCTAGAAAATCATATCTTTTAATCCGTAACTCGGATTAAAATATTTTCAACATGAAAGTTGCTCAGAACGACAGGACGACTTCGGATACGCAGTCCGTTCGTCCGCCACACACCCCTAACCTATCGAACTCGCAACTTTTCCCTCCGGCTCCTCTGCCCGAAAACACGAAACACCGGGAATACTTTCCCGGATGTTTTCCCCCCTTCACCGGTATCATCTACTACCGCGTTAGGGCACACCGAACACCGCGTATTGCCTTGTTATATTTTGTGATGCTTTGTTTGCTCTGTATTCATTACTTATTCCCCCTCTTCTCTCCGGTAGACTACGAGACCGACGCTGATGCCACCGAGTACGACTACGTCACCGACGACCCCTCCTTGTCTGAGCAACCAGGCAAGCCCCCCCCTTGATCACCAGATATCGCCTATTCTACTCTATACTGCTTGCATTAGAGTAGTGTAGCATGTTACTGCTTTCTGTTGATCCTATTCTGATGCATAGCCTGACATTGTTGCTACACCTGTTGATACCTTACCTGCAATCCTAAATGCTTAGTATAGGATGCTAGTTTATCATCATTGGCCCTACATTCTTGTCAGTCTGCCTTGCTATACTATCGGGCCGTGATCACCTGGGAGGTGATCACGGGTATATGCTATACATACATACATACTATACAGATGGTGACTAAAGTCGGGTCAGCTCATTGAGTACCCGCAAGTGATTTTGACGAGGGGGCTGAAAGGACAGGTGGCTCCATCCCGGTAGAGGTGGGCCTGGGTTCCCGACGGCCCCCGACTGTTACCTTGTGGCGGAGCGGCAGGGCAGGTTGAGACCACCTAGGAGACAGGTGGGCCTGGCCCTGTTCGGCGTTCGCGGATACTTAACACGCTTAACGAGATCTTGGTATTTGATCTGAGTCTGGCTACGAGCCTATACGCACTAACCATCTATGTGGGAGTAGTTATGGGTATCTCGACGTCGTGGTATCAGCCGAAGCACTTCAGACGTCAGCGACGGAGCGGCGCGCGCCGAATTGGACTGGAACGCCACTAGGCTAGGTCTGCTTTCGGCCGCCCACGCAACGTGCAGGTGTGCTCAGGGCGATGGGCCCAGACCCCTGCGCGCTTAGGTTTAGACCGGCGTGCTGGCCTCTCTGTTTTGCCTAGGTGGGGCTGCGACGTGTTGATCTTCCGAGGCCGGGCATGACCCAGGAAAGCGTGTCCGGCCAAATGGGATCGAGCGTGTTGGGCTATGTGGTGCACCCCTGCAGGGAAGTTTAATCTATTCGAATAGCCGTGATCTTCGGTAACAGGACGACTTGGAGTTGTACCTTGACCTTATGACAACTAGAACCGGATACTTAATAAAACACACCCTTCCAAGTTCCACAGACAACCCGGTGATCGCTTTTCCGCAGGGCGACGAGGAGAGGATCGCCGGGTAGGATTATGCTATGCGATGCGACTGGAGATGCACTTGGAGATGCTACCTGGATATGCTACTTGGAGATGCTACCTGGAGGACTTCAATCTACTCTCTTCTACATGCTGCAAGACGGAGGCTGCCAGAAGCGTAGTCTTCGATAGGACTAGCTATCCCCCTCTTATTCTGGCATTCTGCAGTTCAGTCCACTGATATGGCCTCCTTACACATATACCCATGCATATGTAGTTTAGTTCCTTGCTTGCGAGTACTTTGGATGAGTACTCACGGTTGCTTTCTTCCCTCTTTTTCCCCTTCCCTTTCTTTCTGGTTGTCGCAACCAGATGCTGGAGTCCAGGAGCCAGACGCCACCGTCGACGACGACTACTATCCCGGAGGTGCCTACTACTACGTGCAGCCCGCTGACGACGACCTGGAGTAGTTTAGGAGGATCCCAGGCAGGAGGCCTGCGCCTCTTTCGATCTGTATCCCAGTTTGTGCTAGCCATCTTATGGCAACTTGTTTAACTTATATCTGTACTCAGATATTGTTGCTTCCGCTGACTCGTCTATGATCGAGCACTTGTATTCGAGCCCTCGAGGCCCCTGGCTTGTATTATGATGCTTGTATGACTTATTTTATTTGTAGAGTTGTGTTGTGATATCTTCCCGTGAGTCCCTGATCTTGATCGTACACATTTGCGTGCATGATTAGTGTACGATTGAATCGGGGGCGTCACACTTTATTATACACTTTTATATTACTTTTGGGACTAACCTACTAACCGGAGGCCCAGCCCATATTGCTGTTTTATTGCCTGTTTCAGTATTTCAAAGAAAAGGAATATCAAACGGAGTCCAAACGGAATGAAACCTTCGGGAGCGTGGTTTTTGGAACGAACGTGATCCGGGAGACTTGGAGTACAAGCAAGGGAAGCATCTAGGAGGCCAGGAGATAGGAGGGCGCGCCCCCTGCCTCGTGGGCCCCTCGAGGCTCCCCCGACCGACTTCTTTCGCCTATATATTCCCATATACCCTAAAACCATTGACAACGAAGATAGATCGGGAGTTCCGCCGCCACAAGCCTCTGTAGCCACCAAAAACCTCTCAGGAGCCCATTCCGGCACCCTGCCGGAGGGGGGATCCCTCACTGGTGGCCATCTTCATCATCCCGGCGCTCTCCATGACGAGGAGGGAGTAGTTCACCCTCAGGGCTGAGGGTATGTCCTAGTAGCTATGTGTTTGATCTCTCTCTCTCTCTCTCTCTCTCTATGGCATGATCTTGATGTATCGCGAGCTTTGCTATTATAGTTGGATCTTATGATGTTTCTCCCCCTCTACTCTCTTGTAATGGATTGAGTTTTCCCTTTGAAGTTATCTTATCGGATTTAGTCTTTAAGGATTTGAGAACACTTGATGTATGTATTGCCATGCTTATATGTGGTGACAATGGGATATCACGTGATCCACTTGATGTATGTTTTGGTGATCAACTTGCGGGTTCCGCCCATGAACCTATGCATAGGGGTTGACACACGTTTTTGTCTTGATTCTCCGGTAGAAACTTTGGGGCACTCTTTGAAGTACTTTGTGTTGGTTGAATAGATGAATCTGAGATTGTGTGACGCATATCATATAATCATGCCCACGGATACTTGAGGTGACAATGGAGTATCTAGGTGACATTAGGGTTTTGGTTGATTTGTGTCTTAAGGTGTTATTCTAGTACGAACTCTTTAATAGATTGATTCGAAAGAATAACTTTGAGGTGGTTTCGTACCCTACCATAATCTCTTCGTTTGTTCTCCGCTATTAGTGGCTTTGGAGTGACTCTTTGTTGCATGTTGAGGGATTGTTATATGATCTATCTATGTTATTATTGTTGAGAGAACTTGCACTAGTGAAAGTATGAACCCTATGCCTTGTTTCCTAGCATTGCAATACCGTTTACGCTCACTTTTATCATTAGTTACCTTGCTGTTTTTATATTTTCAGATTATAAATACCTATATCTACCATCCATATTGCACTTGTATCACCATCTCTTCGCCGAACTAGTGCACCTATACGATTTACCATTGTGTTGGGTGTGTTGGGGACACAAGAGACTCTTTGTTATTTGGTTGCAGGGTTGCTTGAGAGAGACCATCTTCATCCTACGCCTCCCACGGATTGATAAACCTTAGGTCATCCACTTGAGGGAAATTTGCTACTGTCCTACAAACCTGTGCACTTGCAGGCCCAACAACACCTACAAGAAGAAGGTTGTGTATTAGACATCAAGCTCTTTTCTGGCTCCGTTTCCGGGGAGGTGAGTGCTTGAAGGTATATCTTTAGATCTTGCAATCGAATCTTTTTGTTTATTGTTTATCACTAGTTTAGTTTATAAAATACAACTACAAAAAAAAGGATTTGAGTTTGTCTCTTACGCTTCATCTTTTTAATATCTTTCGTGAGAATGATGGAAAGGAAAATTGTGCTCAAGTGCTAGAAGAAGAATGCATTAAAATATTTGGTACTAGATTGTATGATGAGCATGATTGCAATGTTGTTAGTGTGAATTCCTTGAATATCCATGATGCTAATGATATGCAAGGCCACAAGCTTGGGGAAGCTATGTTTGATGAAGATGATATTTTTTGTTCCCCAAGTTTTGATGAGAATATTTATTATGATGAAAGCATGCCTCATATTTATGATGATTATATTGATGAAAGTGGGTTTGGAAGAGTGTCAACTTTAGGAAGTACTGATCCCACTATTTTGGAAGATGTTGAATATTATTGTGAGAATTATTAAAGTGGATTTGGAGAGGTCAGGACTTTATTTAGTGATGAATCCACTATTTCGGAAGAGGTTCCAATTGATTATGAGAACAAAGTTGCTATCTATGATGATTATTCTGATGACTTGTATGCTATTAGGAATAATGATAACCATGAAACTTGTCTTCATGATTTTAGTTTTCAATTGGACTATTCCTCATATAATAATTATTTTGTTGAGTTTGCTCCCACTACTATTCATGAGAAGAATTGTGCTTATGTGGAGAGTAGTAAATTTTCTATGCTTGGAGATCATGAAAAGAATGCTTTAGGTGCTGGTTATATTGTTGAATTCATTCATGATGCCGCTGAAAATTATTATGAGGGAGGAACATATGCTTGTAGGAATTGCCATAATATCAAGTTTGCTCTCTATGTGCTTAAAGTCTTGAAGCTATGCTTGTGTTCCCTTCCTATGCTAGTTGATTATTGTTCCCATAAGTTGTTTCCTCACAAAATCCCTATGCATAGTAAGTGGGTTAGACATAAATGTTCTAGTCATATGCTTCATGATGCTCCCGTTATGTTTCAATTCTTATCTTTTATGTGAGCATCATTGTCATCGTCATGCCTAGCTAAAAGGCATTAAAGAAAAGCGCTTGTTGGGAGACAACTCAATATTTATCCTTACTGTTTTTGTGTGTCCACATGATTATGCTACTTTAGTAATCATGTTTTATAGCTTTTGTTTCAATAAAGTGCCAAGTAAGACCTTTAGATAGCTTACAGTGATAGTTGTGTTGATCCTGCTGAAAATCAGAAACTTTTGCACCCAGTATATTAGTTTTGATAATTCACAGAAACGTGATTCTGATCTGATTCTTTTTGCTCTGGATTGGTACACAAATTGCATAGGACTTCCTAATTTTGTAGGATTTATGGAGTTCCAGAAGTATACGTTCGATACATATTACTACATACTGTTCTGTTTTTGACAGATTCTGTTTTCTATGTGTTGATTGCTTATTTTGATGAATCTATGAGTAGTATCGGAGGGTATGAACCATAGAGAAGTTGGAACACAATAGATATTACACCACAATGTATTTATAATGAGTTCATTACAGTACCTAAATGGTGGTTTTATTTTCTTATACTAACGGAGCTTACGAGTTTTCTGTTGAGTTTTGTGTTGTGAAGTTTTCAAGTTTTGGGTAAAGATTCGATGGACTATGGAATAAGGAGTGGCAAGAGCCTAAGCTTGGGGATGCCCAAGGCACCCCAAGGTAATATTCAAGTACAACCAAGAGCCTAAGCTTGGGGATGCCCAAGGCACCCCAAGGTAATATTCAAGGACAACCAAGAGCCTAAGCTTGGGGATGCCCCGGAAGGCATCCCCTCTTTCGTCTTCGTTCATCGTTAACTTTACTTGGAGCTATATTTTTATTCACCACATGATATGTGTTTTGCTTGGAGCGTCATTTTCTGTTGTTAATATTTTCTTGTTGTTATTTAGAATAATGTTTTGCATCTATATTTTCAATAAAATTGTCAAGGATAGCCTTTACCATGCTTATTTTGCTAGTATACATGTTGCTGTTTCAAAACAGAAAGTTTACCGCTATTGCAAAAATTCCCTAGAAAAGTCAGAGAATGGTATAATGTTGAAACTTTCTGCATATTGAGATCTGATAAATCTTCTACGGCGTAGTATTTTCTCATAATTTTTGGAGTTAGGGAAGTATTTATACTCTTGCATTCTTTACAGACTATACTCTTTTGGCAGATTGCTGTTATCTTTGCATTGTTTGCATATGTTTGCTTGTTTAATGATTCTATTTGAGAATATGAGTATTAAATATGCAGAGACATTTAGTATGTAACGAGTAATAATAATTTTAGTGATTTGTTACATTAGAAAATGATAAGGTTTTGCATTGGTTTATACTAACCTATCTCACGAGTTCTTGTTGAGTTTGGTGTGGATGAAGCTTTTGATAAAAAGAGAAACCATGATATGAGAGGAATTAAGGAGACACAAAAGTTAAAGCTTGGGGATGCCCAAGGCACCCCAAGATAATATTTCAAGAAGTCTCAAGCATCGAAGCTTGGGGATGCCCCGTTAGGCATCCCACCTTTCTTCTTCAACAATTATCGGGTAGTATCGGTTGAGCCTAAGTTTTTGCTTCTTCACTTGAGTTGTGCTATCCTTGCAATGTCATTTTATTTTGCTTTGCTTTCTGTTTGAATAAAATACCAAGATCTGAAATTCTTAAATGAGAGAGAGTCTTCACATAGTTACATAATTATTTAGCTACTCATTGATCTTCACTTATATCTTTTTGGAGTAGTTTGTCGTTTACTCGTGTGCTTCACTTATATCCTATGAGTAAATGGTTGAATGAGTTGAATGTCAAAAATATGAAATTATATATGTCTCATTTTCTTATCCCATGGGGAGTAATGACTTCACATCTAAGAAGTAGAGGTTGTAGATTTATTGAAGGTTAGCAAGCATTGTATTGGTCATTTGAACAATTCATGAAAGAATATTGAAGGAAGAGAGATTTCACATATAAATATACTATCTTAGACATCTTTTATAATGGTGAGCACTCATTAAGTATGACATGCTAAAGAGTTGATGTTGGACAAGGAAGACAACATAATGGGTTATGTTTTCTCACATCTCAGTTAAAGTATATTGTCATGGATCATTCAAACATGTTGAGCTTGCCTTTCCCCCTCATGCTAGCCAAATTCCTTGCACCAAGTAGAGATACTACTTGTGCTTCCAAATATCCTTAAACCCAGTTTTGCCATGAGAGTCCACCATACCTACCTATGGATTGAGTAAGATCCTTCAAGTAAGTTGTCATCGATGCAAGCAATAAAAATTGCTCTCTAAATATGTATAATCTATTAGTGTGAATAAAATAAGCTTTATACGATCTTGTTATGGAAGCAATAAAAGCGACGGACTACATAATAAAGGTCCATATACAAGTGGCAATATAAAGTGATGTTCTTTTGCATTAAGATTTTGTGCATCCAACCATAAAAGCGCATGACAACCTCTGCTTCCCTCTGCGAAGGGCCTATCTTTTACTTTATGTCTTTTACTTTATGCTAAAGTCAAGGTGATCTTCACATTTCCCTTTTTCATTTTATCCTTTGGCAAGCACCTCGTGTTGGAAAGATCCTGATATTGTTGACATCACCCAAAGGTGAATACGTTGGGAAGCAACACTATAAGCCCCTATCTTTCTCAGTGTCCGATTAAAACTCCATAAACATTAGTATTGTGTGAGTGTTAGCAATTGTAGAAGACTATATGATAGTTGAGTATGTGGAGTTTGCTAAATCAAAGCTCTGACATAGACCCTTCCTGAAAATAAGATGAATTGTAATTGTTTGATGACTGAGAATGAAGTTTGCTAGTTTTCAAGAAAGTTTATGGTCTATACTTTAACATGTGAATAGCTTGTTACTTGATCTTGAGAAGTTTTATGAGATGAACTACTGTTATGACATATAATCGTGCTAGAAAAGGTGATTGAAATTATCATTGATCAAACTTGTGCACCTGCTAGCATTCACACTTCATAAATTCTTTCTTTTATCATTTACCTACTCGAGGACGAGCATGAATTAAGCTTGGGGATGTTGATACATCTCCAGCGTATCTATAATTTATGAAGCATTCATGCTATTTTATTATCTGTTTTGAATGATTACGGGCTTTCTTATACTCTTTTATATTACTTTTGGGACTAACCTACTCACCGGAGGCCCAGCCCATATTGCTGTTTTATTGCCTGTTTCAGTATTTTGAAGAAAAGGAATATCAAATGGAGACCAAACGGAATGAAATCTTCGGGAGCATGGTTTTTGGAACAAACATGATCCGGGAGACTTGGAGTACAAGCAAGGGAAGCATCAAGGAGGCCAGGAGATAGGAGGGCGCGCCCAACCCCTGGGCGCGCCCCCTGTCTTGTGGGCCCCTCGAGGCTCCCCCGACCCACTTCTTTCGCCCATATATTCCCATATACCCTAAAACCATCGACAACGAAGATAGATCGGGAGTTCCGCCGTTGCAAGCCTCTGTAGCCACCAAAAACCTCTCGGGAGCCTGTTCCGGCACCCTGCCGGAGGGGGGATCCCTCACCGGTGGCCATCTTCATCATCCCAGCGCTCTCCATGACGTGGAGGGAGTAGTTCACCCTCGGGGTTGAGGGTTTGTACCAGTAGCTATGTGTTTGATCTCTCTCTCTCTCATGTTCTCTCTATGGCATGATCTTGATGTATTGCGAGCTGTGCTATTATAGTTGGATCTTATGACGTTTCTCCCCCTCTACTCTCTTGTAAAGAACTGAGTTTTCCCTTTGAAGTTATCTTATCGGATTGAGTCTTTAAGGATTTGAGAACACTTGATGTATGTCTTGCCGTGCTTATCTATCGTGACAATGGGATATCACGTGATCCACTTGATGTATGTTTTGGTGATCAACTTGCGGGTTCCGCCCATGAACCTATGCATAGGGGTTGGCACACGTTTTCGTCTTGACTCTCCGGTAGAAACTTTGGGGCACTCTTTGAAGTACTTTGTGTTGGCTGAATAGATGAATCTGAGATTGTGTGATGCATATCGTATAATCATGCCCACGGATACTTGAGGTGACAATGGAGTATCTAGGTGACATTAGGGTTTTGGTTGATTTGTGTCTTAAGGTGTTATTCTAGTACGAACTCTTGAATAGATTGATCCGAAAGAATAACTTTGAGGTGGTTTCGTACCCTACCATAATCTCTTCATTTGTTCTCTACTATTAGTGGCTTTGGAGGTACTCTTTGTTGCATGTTGAGGGATTGTTATATGATCTATCTATGTTATTATTGTTAAGAGAACTTGCACTAGTGAAAGTATGAACCCTATGCCTTGTTTCCTAGCATTGCAATGCCGTTTACGCTCACTTTTATCATTAGTTACCTTGCTGTTTTTATATTTTCAGATTATAAATACCTATATCTACCATCCATATTGCACTTGTATCACCATCTCTTCGCCGATCTAGTGCACCTATACAATTTACCATTGTATTGGGTGTGTTGGGGACACAAGAGACTCTTTGTTATTTGGTTGCAGGGTTGCTTGAGAGAGACCATCTTCATCCTATGCCTCCGAAGGATTGATAAACCTTAAGTCATCCACTTGAGGGAAATTTGCTACTGTCCTACAAACATGTGCACTTGCAGGCCCAACAATGTCTACAAGAAGAAGGTTGTGTAGTAGACATCAATAACTTGTTTGGCTTGAAAATATTCTTGATGACCCACAACCTATTAATGATAGCTTTCCTGATGAACAGTTAGCTGCAATAAATATTTCTAATAGTACACCTTGGTATGCTGATTATGCTAATTATGTTGTTGCTAAATACATATCACCTAGCTTCACATACCAACAAAATAAAAAAATCTTCTATGATTTAAGACATTACTTTTGTGATGACCCGCATCTTTATAAAGAAGGAGTCTATGGTATTATTAGACATTGTGTAACTGAGCATGAACATGCACAAATCCTACGGAAATGTCACTTCGAAGCTTATGGAGGACATCATGCAGGAGACAGAACCGCTCATAAAGTATTGCAATCTGGCTTTTATTGGCCTACTCTCTTCAAGGATGCCCGTAAGTTCATCTTATCTTGTGATGAATGTCAAAGAATAGGTAATGTCGGTAAGCGTCAAAAAATGCCTATGAATTATTCACTTGCTGTTGAACCATTTGATGTTTGGGGATTTGATTTCATGGGACCTTTTCCTTCCTCTAATGGGTATACTCATATTTTGGGTTGCTGTTGATAATGTTACTAAGTGGGTAGAAGCTATTCCAACCAGTAGTGCTAATCACAACACCTCTATTAAAATGCTTAAGGAAGTTATTTTCCCAAGGTTTGGAGTCCCTAGATACTTAATGACTGATGGTGGTTCACACTTTATTCATGGTGCTTCCGTAAAATGCTTGCCAAGTATGATGTTAACCAAAGAATTGCATCATCTTATCATCCCCAGTCTAGTGGTCAAGTTGAACTTAGCAATAGAGACATAAAATTAATTTTACAAAACACTTTCAATAGGTCCCAGAAGAATTGGTCTAAGAAACTAGATGATGCACTTTGGGCTTATAGAACAGCATATAAAAATCCTATGGGTATGTCTCCTTATAAAATCGTTTATGGAAAAGCTTGTCATTTGCCTCTTCAGTTAGAACATAAAGCATATTGGGAAATTAAAGAACTCAATTATGATTTCAAACTTGCTGGTGAAAGAGGTTATTTGATATTAGCTCATTAAATGAATGGAGAACCCAAGCTTATGAAAATGCAAAGTTATTCAAAGAAAAAGTTAAAAGATGGCATGATAAAAGAATCCAAAAGCGTGAGTTCAAGGTTGGATAATATGTTCTTTTGTACAACTCTCGTTTCAGATTCTTTGCAAGAAAACTCCTCTCCAAATGGGAAGGACCCTATGTTATCGAGGAGGTTTATTGATCTGGAACTATCAAAATAAATAACGCCGAAGGTACTAACTCGAAGGTTGTCAATGGGTAAAGAATAAAATATTATATCTCAGGTACACCCATTAATGTTGAAAGCAATATTATCCAAACTATGACACCTGAAGAACACATAAAAGAAACCTTCCGGAACACTCCAGAATCCTGAAAAAAGGGAGGTACGTGATACGGTAAGTAAACAGACTCCAAAAAATCCGCAAAAATATTTTTGTCAGTTTTGGAATATTTAAAAAATTAGGAAAATAAGAAACTACCAGGAAAGTGACCCTGGTGGGCACAAGACACCAGGGCGCGCTTGGCTTGCCAGGTGCGCCCCGGTGGGTTGTGCCCACCTCGGGTACTTTCCGGACTCCGTTTTTCTTCCGTATTGCTTGTCCCTCAAGATAAAAAATCTTTATATACCTCCTGAACTTGTTGACCTCCGTATCATGGAGAAATCTCCTATTTTGTTTTCTTGTTGTTTTCTGTCAGATCTAATCCACCATGGCCGCTTCAAGGTCCTCCAAGGACAAGTTCGTCGAGAACGTCATCAACCCATATCTACGGGAGGTGATGCATCACCCTCAATCTATCCAGATGCATGATGGGGTGATGCACATCCGCGATGTGCAATACCCTAAGGGAACTGGATCAGTGGAGGCTAGGCTTGAAGCTATGGAGCAGGAAGTCTTCCGGTGCAAGGGGATGGTGGAACGTGGACTAAATGCCAATCACCTCATGATCGCAGACTACACCCGTGATCTCAAGGTGGATGGCAAGTCCATGAAGGACAACGTCTTCTCCTTAAATGAACAAATCAACTTCCTCCAGAGCCAGATCTACGACCTCCAAAACCAAGTCTTTGAATATGAGGCAAGGTTTAAAGGTATGAGTTTGGCTGCCAGTTGCAGCACCCGGGAGACTCACTCTTCCTCTTATGATGGTGAGCCTCTGCCATGGAAACCCGAGGACAAGATTGCTTCTACTTCATCACCACCACCTCCTTCTTCATCACCAAAATAAAATTGGGTATCGGGTATGGGCACACCTCTTGGCTTTCTCCAAGCTTGGGGGAGGTGCCCGGTATCGTATCATCTCCACTATCTTTTACGTTTACTTTTCTTAGTTCGATCCATAGTTATCTTTTGCTTTAGATGAATAAAAGTTAGTTCGATCCTTTCTTTTCAAGAATTTGCTTAGTGATCTATTTTTGTAATCATGTGCGAGATATATAATAAAGTTTAGTTTGAATTTTGTTTACTTTACTTTCTTGTTTCAATAAAAAGAAAGGAAATAAATGAAAAAGATCATATTCTAATCTTATGGTAAGTGATGACATCACACAAGGAAAAGTATAAGTAGTAAATCTTATTGTAGATCGACAAACATAGCACTCGTCGATGATGCAACTCATGAAAGAATTAATAAGGGAAGAGAAGATTCACATGCAAATACACTATCCTGGAAATCTTTTGTGATTGTGAGCACCCATCACAATATTATATGCCAAAATTGTTGACGTTGGACAAGGAAGACAACGTAATGATTTATGTTTGTTCATATTCACATAGAAGCTATATTATCATAGATCCTTCAACATGTGGTGCTTGCCCCTATCTTTGCTAGCCAAAAATTCTGCACTAAGTAGAGATACTACTTGTGCATCCAAAAACCTTAAACTCAAATCTTTTTTGAGAGTCCACTATACCTACCTATGGATTGAGTAAGATCCTTCAAGTAAGTTGTCATCGGTACAATAAGGCAATAAAAATTGCTTCTAAAAGTGTGAGATCATTTAGTGTAAGGGAAATTGGGTGTTGTACGAACTTGTGATGGCGAAGAATAAAAGCGACAGACTGCATAATAAAGGTTCCCATCATAAGGGGCAATATAACATGAAGTTCTCTTGCACTAAGGGGTTGAGCACACAAACAAATAGTGCATGGTCACCTCTACTTTCCTTTGCGAAGGGCATATCTTTTACTTTTATGTATTTACTTTCATGCAAGAGTCAAATTTCTTCTCTCTATTCCTTTTTATTTTCTCCTTTGGCAAGCATCGTGTGGTGGGGAAAGATCTAGGCACACATATCCAGTTGAATGTGGGTAGCATGAATTATTATTGTTGACATCACCCTTGAGGTTAATATGTTGGCAGACGAAACCATAAGCCCCTATCTTTCTATGTGTACGGTTGAAATGTTTTGCTCATGTGTACGCGGTGAGTGCTAGCAATCATAGAAGACTAAATGATGGTTGAGTATGTGGACTTTCCTAAAGGCTCAGATACGTGACCCTTCCTAAAAAGATGATGAATTGTAGTTGCAAAGTTGACTAAGAACATACTTTGTTGGTTTCCAATAGAGTTTATGCTTTATACTTCGATGTTGCGATGAATTGTCAATTGTTCATGAGAAGTCTATGATAAATGTTCTATGATGATGAGGACATGACTACCTTGGATAAGACCAAAAATATTGCATACATGCATATTTGTCAGGTGTATGAGACATTTGTACAATCCACATATGAAGATAAGGGAAAAGGAGAAGTTTAGGTGATATTCAAAAACTCCTCTCATGTCACTTTTGGGTCAAAAGAAGATAGAGTCCAAGTCTCTCACGTTCTGGATTTAGATTCGGACTGCACAGACATACCTAACTCAAAACGCCAACAACTTTTTCATACGGGCTCCAAATTGGGTGATTATTTTTTTGTTGGAAACTAGATTTCGTGCACTTTCCAACCCAATTGGATTCACCTTCAAATTCATCCGGAGTGTTGAGTTATGGACGAAACAATCTAATGCTGCAGCAGAACCCGAGTTAAACTACAAGTCCAAAGGTGTTACATCACCTCCACTTGGGCCCATTGGCCTTGTATGACCTAGGGTTAGTTTTAGTCTACCTTGGGACGTCCTCCCACCTCCTTGGCCGCCACCCCTTGCTCCTATATAAGTAGATCGATCTAGTAGCTTTTCCCTTGGAATTTGTTTAGTTAAAAGTTAGCCATTGCAACATCGTGTACTTCGTTTGTGTCCAACGACCAGACCAAGACCGCTTACGGATCCCCACCTTTATCAATACTTCATATATATTCACAATATTCAGATTGTTTTATCATATTCTTGCTTGTTCTTCGATTGCTTGCAGGAATAGACCTTTATGGTCAGGTTGATCGTGCTCCAGCGTGGTCAATAACCTCTCGGAGTTGGTTTAGCGATTGCTAAGGCGCAACGTCGTGCACACTCGTAGTCGGATCGTCAAAGTCATCTCCACCAAATCGATAGTTATCATCTCATCGAAAGATCGGGACATCCCAAGGTAGCCTAAAACTAACCCTAGGTCATACAAGGCCAATGGGCCCAAGTGGAGGTGATGTAACACCTTTGGACTTATAGTTTAACTCAGATTCTGCTGCAGCATCAGATTGTTTTGTCCATAACTCAATGCTCCGGACGTATTTGAAGGTGAATCCAATTGGGTTGGAAAGTGCATGAAATCTAATTTCCAACAAAAAAGAATCACCCAATTTGGAGTCTGTATGAAAAAGTTGTTGGCTTTTTGAGTCAGGTATGTCTGTGCAGTCCGAATCTGAATCCAGAACGTGAGAGACTTGGACTCTATCTTCTCTTGGCCCAAAAGTGACGTGAGAGGACTTTTTGAACAGCACCTAAACTTCTCCTTTTCCCTTATCTTCATATGCGGATCATACAAATGACTCATACACCTGACAAATATGCATGTATGCAATATTTTTGGTCTTATCCAAGGTAGTCATGTCCTCATCATATGATAAAAGTTTTATGTTTAAGTTTGTTGTTGTTATAATAAGTTACATGATTTTTCTATGTCCGTAATTCTGTTTCTATCGACACCTCTCTCTCTAAGCATGTGGACATGTTTTTCAATTTCGGTTTTCGTTTGAGGACAAGCCAGGTCTAAGCTTGGGGGAGTTGATATGTCCATTTTGCATCATGTTTACCTACTGTTATGTATGTTGTTTTGTTGCATAATAATGTTTTTTGGAGTAATTCTAATGCCTTTTCCCTCATAATACGCAAGGTATACACAATGGAGGAGAACTCTGGCAGCTGGAAATCTGGACCTGACAAAGCTACGCCAGGCTACCTATTCTGCACAACTCCAAATGAGCTGAAACTTTACGAGGAATTTTTATGGAATAAATAAGAAATACTAGAGCAAATAAGTACTGGAGGGGGCCACCCTGGTGGGTTGTTCTCATCCAGACCCACCTCCAGTGCCCCCTTCTAGCACATAAGTTATTTTGACCTAGAAAAAATCAGGAGAGGACTTTTGGGACGAAGCACCGCCATCTTGAGGCGGAACCTAGGCAGGAGCACTTTTGCCCTCTGGCAAAGCGATTCTTCCAGGGGCACTTCCCTCCCGGAGGGGGAAATCATCGTCATCATCATCACCAACAACTCTCCCATCTTTGGGAGGGCTATCTTCATCAACATCTTCAACAACATCATCTCATCTCAAACCATAGTTCATCGCTTGTGTTCAATCTTTGTACCAGAACTATAGATTGCTGCTTGTTGGTGACTAGTAGTGTTGATTACATCTTGTAGTTGATTACTATATGGTTTATTTGGTGGAAGATTATATGTTTAGATCAATCATGCTATTTAATACCCCTCTAATCTTGAGCATGATTATCAGATGTGAGTAGTTACTTTTGTTCTTGAGGTCACGGGAGAAATCATGTTGCAAGTAATCATGTGAACTTGATATGTGTTCGATATTTTGATGATATGTATGTTGTGATTCCCTGAGTGGTGTCATGTGAACGTCGACTACATGACACTTCACCATATTTGGCCCTAACGGAATGCATTGTGGAGTAGTTATTAGATGATGTGTTGCGAGAGTGACAGAAGCTTAAACCCTAGTTTATGCGCTATTCCGTAAGGGACCGATTGGATCCAAAATTTCAATGCTATGGTTAGAATTTATTCTTAATACTTTTCTCGTAGTTGCGCATGCTTGCGAGGGGGTTAATCATAAGTAGGAGGTTTTTTCAAGTAATAACAACAACTAAGCACCGGTCCACCCACATACCAAATTATCAAACTAGCGAACACGAATTAAGCCAACATGATGAAAGTGACTAGATGAAATTCCCATGTACCCATATGAGACTGTTTTGGCCTATCCTTTGCCTCAAAAGGATTGGGATACCTTGCTGCACTTTTGTTACTACTACTATTACTTGCTCGTTACAAATTATCTTGCTATCAAACTACTCTGCTACTTACAATTTCAGCACTTGCAGACATTACCTTGTTGAAAACCACTTGTCATTTGCTTTTTCTCCTCGTTGGGTTCAACACTCTTACTTATCTAAAAGGCTACAATTGACCCCATATACTTGTCGGTCATCACAATCCCCCAAAGCAATTTTTTGAATGGAGCTTTGAGCAAGGAGATCGAAAATGGCAGCAAAATGAGCAAGAACACGGGTTTGAGCTACGAGATGATTTTTTCTGGAAGAAGATAAAGTGGATGGGTGCTGGAATAAGTGGAGGGGACCCACGTGGGGCCCACAAGATAGGGGGGCGTGCCCGGGGGGTAGGGCGCACACTCCACCCTTGTGGCCAGCTGGTGCATACCCCTGGTGTATTCTCAGTGCGAGAAATTCTCAAATATTTCATAAAAAAAATCATACTAAATTTTCAGGGCATTTGGAGAACATTTATTTTCGTGGTATTTTTTATTGCAAGGATAATTGAGAAAACAGATAGAAAATACTATGTTTGCTTTATTTAATATAAATAACAGAAAGTAAAAGGAGGGTACAGAAAGTTGTGCCTTCTAAATTCATCCATCTCATGCTCATCAAAAGGAATCCATTCACAAGGTTGATCAAGTCTTATTAACGAACTTCTTTTGAATGACATGAAAACGGAGAATTTTCGAATAACACTAGGTTACCTGGACGGGGATTTGCATGTCCCCCACAATAAGAATATCATATTTCTTTTTGCCAGTAGGAAGAGGGAATTCAAAACCTCCAATAGTAATAGTTGAAATTTTTTCAATAGAATTGATACTATGAACTTGAGGTTGTTTCTCCGGAAAGTGTATCGTATGCTCATTACCATTAACATGAAAAGTGACATTGCCACTGTTGCAATCAATAACAGCCCCTGCATTATTCAAAAAGGGTCTACCCAGAATGATCGACATACTGTCATTCTCGGGAATATCAAGAATAACAAAGTCCATTAAGATAGTAACATTTGCAACCACAACAGGCAGGTCCTTACAAATACCAATGGGTATAGTAGTTGTTTTATCAGCCATTTGCAAAGAGATTTCAATAGGTGTCAACTTATTCAAATCAAGTCTACGATATAAAGAGAAAGGCATAAACTAACACTGGCTCCAAGATCACATAAAGCAGTTATAACATAGTTTCGTTTAATGGAGCATGAGATAGTTGGTACTCCTGGATCTCCAAGTTTCTTTGGTATTCCACCCTTAAAAGTATAATTAGCAAGCATGGTGAAAATTTTAGCTTCCGTTATCTTTCTTTTATTAGTGACAATATGTTTCATATACTTAGCATAAGGAGGCATTTTAAGCATATCAGTCAAACACATACGCAAGAAGATAGGCCTAATCATTTCAGCAAAGCACTCAAAATCCTCATCATCTTTTTTCTTTGATGGATTAGGAGGAAAAGACATGGGTTTCTGAACCCATGGTTCTCTTTCTTTACCGTGCTTCCTAGCAACGAAGTCTCTCTTATCATAACGTTGATTCTTTGATTGTGGGTTATCAAGATCAACAACATGTTCAATCTCTACATCATTATAATTACTAGGTTGAGCATCATCATTAACATTATCACTGGGTTCATGTTCATCACCAGATTGTGTCTCAGCATCAGAAATAGAAATATCATTTGGATTCTCGGGTGTGTCAATAACAAGTTCACTAGAAGCATGCAAAGTCCTATCAGTGTTCTTTTTATTTTTATTAGAGTGACTAGGTGCATCAGAATTAACTCTCTGAGAGTCTGACTCAGCTCTCTTAGGATGGCCCTTGGGATACAAAGGTTCTTGGGTCATTTTACCACCTCTAGTCACAACTCTAACAACATTATCATTGTTCTTATTATTTAACTCATTGAGCAAATCAACTTTGACTTAAGTACTTGTTCTACTTGAGTTGTAACCATGGAAGCATGTTTACTAATAAGCTTAAGATCACTTTTAACTCTAGACATATAATTACTCAAGTGTTCAACCATATAAGCATTACGTTTCAATTGTCTACCAACATAAGCATTGAAGTTTTCTTCTTTAACGATAAAGTTATCAAACTCATCCAAGCATTGACTAGCAAACTTATTATGAGGAATATCACCTTCATCAAATCTATAGAGAGATTTTACCTTTATTACCTGTGTAGGGTTATCAATACCATGTATTTCTTCAATAGGCGGTAAATTCTTAACATCTTCAGCTTTAATACCTTTTCCTTTCATAGATTTCTTTGCCTCTTGCATATCTTCAGGACTGAGAAATAGAATACCTGTTTTCTTCGGAGTTGGCTTAGGAATTGGTTCAGGAAGTGTCAAATAATTATAATTGCTCAATATATTATTCAATAGCAATTCAGCTTGGTCAACAGTTCTTTGCCTAAAAACACAGCCAACACAACTATCCAGGTGGTCTCTGGAAGCATCAGTTAGTCCATTATAAAAGATATCAAGTATTTCATTTTTCTTGAGAGGATGATCAGGCAAAGCATTAACTAATTGGACAAGCCTCCCCCAAGATTGTGGGGAGACTCTCTTCTTCAATTTGCACAAAGTTAAATATTTCGCATAAGGCAGCTTGTTTCTTATGAGCAGGAAAATATTTTGCAGAGAAGTACTAAATCATATCCTGGGGACTATGCACACAAACAGGAGCAAGAGAATTAAACCATATTTTAGCATCACCCTTTAATGAGAAAGGAAACAACTTAAGAATATGGTCATAGCAAATTTTTTTCCTCATGAGTAAATAGGGTGGCTATATCATTCATTTTAGTAAGATGTGCCACAACTGTTTCAGATTCATAACCATGGAAAGGGTCAGATTCAACCAAAGTAACTAGCTCAGGATCGACAGAAAATTCATAATCCTTATCAGTAACACAAATAGGTGAAGTAGCAAATGCAGGATCATATTGCATTCTAGAATTCAAGGACTTCTCTTCCAGCTTAGATAACAGTTTCTTAAGATCATATCTATAGTTGCAAGAAAAAAAGTCTCTAGCAGTTTCTTCATCCATAATATAACCATCAGGTACAACAGACAATTCATATCTAGGGGGAGAATCTTCATCATCAGATTCAATGATACCATAAGTTTCAGTAATTTCATTCTCTGTAACCCTAGCAAGTTGTTCATCAAGAAATTCACGTAGTGTCACAGTATTATCAAGCGGAGAAGTAGTATCATCATAAGCATCATGCATAGTAGAAGTGGCATCATCAATAACATGCGACATATCAGAATCTATAGCAGGTGTAGGTGTTGCAAGTTTACTCAAAACAGAAGGTGAATCAAGTGCGCTAGATGGCAGTTCCTTACCTCCCCTCGTAGTTGAGGGGAAAATCATGGTTCTTTGATCTTCCAAATTCCTCATAGTGATCAACGGATATAAACCCAAAGTGACTCAAAGAATAGAGCTATGCTCCCCGGCAACGGCGCCAGAAAAAGGTCTTGATAACCCACAAGTATAGGGGATCGCAACTGTTTTCGAGGGTAAAGTATTCAACCCAAATTTATTGATTCGTCACAAGGGGAGCCAAAGAATATTCTCAAGTATTAGCAGCTGAGTTGTCAATTCAACCACACCTGAAAGACTTAATATCTGCAGGGATATTAAGGCCTCGTTTTAATAGAGTATCGGACCAAAGCATTAGCACTTAGTGAATACATGAACTCCTCAAACCATGGTCATCACCGGGAAGTGTCCCAACTATGGTCACTCCAGGGTTGTCGGATCATAACATGCAATAGGTGACTATAACTTGCAAGATAGGATCAAGAACTCACATATAGAAAAGTCATATAGCAACATCAATCTTAGAACATAATGGATACTAGGGATCAAACCCTAACAAAACTAACTCGACTACATGGTAAATCTCATCCAACCCATCACCGTCCAGCAAGCCTATGATGGAATTACTCACGCACGACAGTGAGCGTCATGAAATTGGTGATGGAGGATGGTTGATGATGACGACGGCGATGGATTCCCCTCTCCGGAGCCCGAAACGGACTCCAAATCTGTCCTCCTGAGGAAGAACAGGGCTTGGCGGCGTCTCCGTATCGTAAAACACGATGAATCCTTCTCTCTGATTTTTTTCTCCCCGAACGTGAATATATGGAGTTAGAGTTGAGGTCGGTGGAGGTCCAGGGGGCCCACAAGACAGGGGGACGCGCCCAAGGGGTAGGGCATGCCCCCACCCTTGTGGATAGGTTGTGGGTCACCTTTAGTTGATTATTTCGCCAATACTTTTTATTTATTCCAAAATTTATCTCCGTGAAGTTTCAGGTCATTCCTAGAACTTTTATTTCTGCACAAAAATAACACCATGGAAGTTCTGCTGAAAACAACATCAGCCCGAGATAGTTCCATTCAAATCATGCAAATTAGAGTCCAAAACAAGGGCAAAAGACTTTGGAAAAGTAGATACGATGGAGATGTATCAAACACTTGCACCCAATGCGATAAAGGGGTTGTCAATCCCTTCACGGTCACTTGCAAAGGTGAGATGTGATAGATATAGATATAAAAGATTACTAAAACGTAAAATGAAGTGAAAGTAAATAAATTGCAGCAAGGTATTTTTCTGTTTTTCGGTTTATAGATCTGAAAATATATGATGGAAAATAGACCCCGGGGCCATATGTTTCACTAAAGGCTTCTCTCTTGAAGGAAAATAATATGGTGGGTGAACAAATTATTGTCGAGGAATTGTTAGAAAAGCGCAAAGTTATGACGATATCCAAGGAAATGATTATGAATATAGGCATCATGTCCGTGTCAAGTAGACCCACTCCTGCCTGCATCTACTACTATTACTCCACACATCAAATGCTATCCAGCATGCATCTAGAGTATTAAGTTCAAAAGAACGGAGTAATGCCTTAAGCAAGATGACATGATTTAGAGGGATAAAATCAAGCAATATGATGAAAATCCCATCTTTTTACCCTTGATGGCAACAATACAAATATGTGCCTCACTACCTCAACTTTGTCACTCGGTGGGGACACCGTAAGATTGAACCCAAAACTAAGAACCTCTCCCGTTGCAAGAAGAACCAATCTAGTTGGCCAAACCAAAACGATAATTCAAAGGGAAATGCAAAGATATAAAATCATGCATATAAGAATTCAGAGTAGATTCAAATAATATTCATAGATAAAATGATCGTAAATCCACAATTCATCGGATCTCGACAAACACACTGCAAAAGAATATTACATCAGTTAGGTCTCCAAGAACATCGAGGAGAACATGCTATTGAGGATCAAAGAGAGAGAAGAAGCCATCTAGCTACTAGCTATGGACCCGTAGGTCGGTGGTAAACTACGACCGCTTCATCGAAAGGGCAATAGAGTTGATGTAGAAGCCCTCCGTATAGGATCCCCCTCTGGCAGGATGCCAGAAAAGGCCCCAAGATGGGATTTCACAGGAACAGAAGGTTACAGCGGCACAAAAGTATTTTGGTGGACGCTTATGGTCGTTTGGGAATATTTCTGAATTTATCGGCCAAAGATTAGGGTTGGAGGAGTCCCGTGGGGCTTACAAGCCAGGGAGGCGCCACCCTAGGACACACCCTTAGGGCTTGTGGAGACCTCGGGACTCTTCTGCCTTCCTCTCCAAGTCCCACGTGTGTCTTCTGGTCCAAGAAAAATCATCGTAAAGTTTTATTCTGTTTGGACTCCGTTTGGTATTCCTTTTCTGTAAAACTCAAAAACAAGGACAGAAACTGGCACTAGGCTCTAGGTTAATAAGTTAGTCCCAAAAATAATATAAATAGCATATTAATGCTTATAAAACATCCAAAATAGATAATATAATAGCATGTAACAATAAAAGACTATAGATACATTGGAGACGTATCAAGCATCCCCAGGCTTAATTCCTGCTCGTCCTTGAGTAGGTAAATGACAAAAACAGAATTTTTGATGTGGGATGCTACCTAACATATTTATCCATTTAATTTTCTTTATTGTGGCATGAATATTCAGATCAATAAGTTTCAAAACAAAAGTGTAATATTGACGTATAACAATAATACTTCAAGCATACTAATAAAACAATCGTGTCTTCTCAAAATAACATGTCCAAAGAAAGTTATCCCTACAAAATCATATAGTCTGGCTATGCTCCATATTCATCACACAAAGTATTAAATCATGCACAACCCCGGTATTAGTCAAGCAATTGTTTCATACTTTAGTACTCTCAAACTTTTTCAACTTTCCCGCAACACATGAGTGTGAGCCATGGGTATAACACTATAGGTGGAATAGAATATGGTGATTGTGGAGAAGACAAAAAGAAGGAGATAGTCTCACATCAACTTGCATATTAATGGGCTATGGAGATTCCCATCAATAGATATCAATGTGAGTGAGTAGGGATTGCCATGCAACAGATGAACTAGAGCTATAAGTTTATGAAAGCTAAAAAAGAAACTAAGTGGGTGTGCATCCAACTCGCTTGCTAACGAAGACCTAGGGTAATCTGAGGAAGCCCATCATTGGAATGTATAAGCCAAGTTCTATAATAAAAAATTCCCACTAGTATATGAAAGTGATAACATAGGAGACTCTCTATCATGAAGATCATGGTGCTAATTTGAAGCACAAGGGTGGAAAAAGGATAGTAGCATTGCCCCTCCTCTCTTTTCTCTCATTTTTTTATTTTTGTTTGTTTAGGCTTCTCGGCCACTTTTATTTTTTTGTGGGCTTCTTTGATCTCTTTTATTTTTCGTAGAGTCCAGAGACTCATCCCAGCTTGTGATGGAATCATAACTTCCATCATCCTTTCCTCACATGGGACAATGCTCTAATAATGATGATCATCACACCTTTATTTACTTACAACTCGATACTAGAACAAAATATGACTCTATATGAATGCCTCCGGTGGTGTACCGGGATGTCCAATGATCTAGCGTAGCAAATGACATCAGAAAAAGGGACAAGCCATGAAAATATCATGCTAGCTATCCTACGATCATGCAAAGCAATATGACAATGATGGTATGTGTCATAATAAAACAGAACGGTGAAAGTTGCATGGCAATATATCTCGGAATGGCTATGGAAATGCCATAATAGGTAGGTATGCTGGCTATTTTGAGGAAAGGTATATGGTGGGTTTAATGCACCAACGAAAGTTGCGCGGTACTAGAGAGGATAGCAATGGTGGAAGGGTGAGAGTGCGTATGATCCATGGACTCAACATTAGTCATAAAGAGCTCACATACTTGTTGGAAAAAGTTATTAGCTATCGAAACAAAATACTACAAGCATGCTCCTAAGGGAGAGGTTGGTACGAGTTAACCATCTTGCGCTCCCGACCTCCACACAAAGGATGACAATCAATAAATAAATCATGCTCCCACTTCATAACATAACGGTTCACCATACGTGCATGCTACGGGAATCACAAACTTTAACACAAGTATTTCTACCAATCCACAATTACTCACTAGCATGACTCTAATATCACCATCATAAGGAATAAAACTTCTCATAGTATTCAATCCTCTTTATATGAAAGTTTTTATTGTATCCCTCTTGGATGCCCATCATAGTAGGACTAAATTCATAACCTAGTCAAATTAACATGCTGTTTAAAGAGACTCTCAACATAATATAAGTGAAGCATGGGAGTTCAAAAATTTCTACAAAATGAAACCACCGCGTGCTCTAAAAAGATATAAGTGAAGCACTAGAGCAAAATTGCCTAGCTCAAAAGATATAAGTGAAGAACATAGAGTACTATAATAAATTCATGATTCATGCGTCTCCCTCTCAAAAGTTGTGTAAAGCAAGGATGATTGTGGCAAAATAAAAACCGAAGACTCATATCATACAAGACGCTCCAAGCAAAACACATATCATGTGGTGAAGAAAAATATAACCTCAAGTAAATTTACCGACAGACGAAGACGAAAGAGGGGATGCCATCAGGGGCATCCCCAAGATTAGATGCTTAGTTGTCCTTGAATATTACCTTGGGGTGCCTTGGTAATCCCCAAGCTTAGGCTCTTGCCACTCCTTATAACAAAGTCCATCAGATCTTTACCCAAAACTTGAAAGCTTCAACAAAAAACTCAACAGAAAACTCATGAGATCCGTTAGTACAAGAAAATAAATCACCACTTTTTGGTACTGTTGTGAAGTCATTATTTATTTATATTGGTGTAATATCTACTATATTCCAACTTATCCATGGTTCATACCCCCCGATACTACCCATAGATTCATTAAAATAAGCAAACAACACATAGAAAACAGAATCTGTCAAAAACAGAACAGTCTGTAGCAATGTGAAAACTTAGAATACTTCTGTAACTCAATTTTTTTGAAAAATTAGGACAACTTGGGAAATTTGTAAATCCATCTTGTGTAAAAAATTCAGATGAAAAGCACGCTTCTTTGATATCCTAAAATTGTTTTATTGGGTGCAAAAGTTTTTGTTTTTCAGCAAGATCAAATCAACTATCACCGTAAGCCATCCCAAAGGTCTTACTTGGTTCAAACACTAATTAAAACACCAAAACACAATTACTATAGAGATAATAATGTGTATTTATGAAAAACAAAACCAAAAAGCAAAAACATAAAAGTAAAATTGGGTCGCATCCCAACAAGAGCTATTGTTTAACGCCCCTAGCTAGGCATAAAACATAGATCTAGGTATTGGCGTCTTTGGTATGCAATCCATAAGTAGATCTCATAATAGATTCATATGGAAACTTAATTTTCTTTCTATGAAAGTGTTCCATGCCCTTCCTTAACGGAAATTGAAATCTAATGTTTCCTTCTTTCATATCAATAATTGCACCAATCATTCTAAGGAAAGGTCTACCAAGAATAATAGGACATGTAGTATTGCAATATATATCAAGCACAATAAAATCTACGTGCACATAATTCCTATTAGAAACAATAAGAACATCATCAATCCTACCATAGGTTATTTAACAGTGAAGTCCGCAAGATGCAAATTTAAAGAACAATCATCAAATTCACGAAAACCTAACACATCACATAAAGTTTTTAGAATCATGGAAACGCTAGCACCCTTTATTTTAATCTTAATTGAAGGTTCCCACTCATCATAAAGCTTTCTTGGGATAGAAACTTCCAACTCAAGTTTTTCTTCAAAAGATTTCATCATTGCATCAACAATATGTTTAGTAAAAGCTTTATTTTGATTATAAGCATGAGGAGAATTCAACTTGGATTGTAGCAAGGAGATACAATCTATCATGGGAAAACACGGACACCTATGAGGCCATCGGCTCCTTGTGATTCGGCAAGGTGGAACAGTGTGTTGCACAAAGAGCGGAGAACGTAGAGCAGCATGGCAACGTAGACACAAGCAGCTTTTACCCAGGTTCGGGCCGCCGCGAGGCGTAAAACCCTACTCCTGCTTTGGTGGATTGATATATGGATGGTGTGGAGACGCGGTGCTCTTGCCCGACAAGGTTGCCTCGCGATGAGAGCAACTACACACGTATGAGTTTGCAGAGGTCCGAATCCTCTCTAAGGTAGCCATGGCCCTCCAGTTATAGGTCAAGGGGTTACCACAATGGGAAAACGGTCATTATCCCATGATTAGATAGCCACAGTGCTATCATACCTAACTATGCAGACAGGACAAGGCGCATTAAATGCACCACTTAATGTCACATCGTCGTGTGGCCCAGCGAGCCTTCCCGAACCATGCATCCACCTTCTTGCTTGCCTGCGTGACACGTCCCTAGATGGGTGTCATTTGGAGGTGATTTCCTTCAGAAATGGCTTCCACATACCAAATAGCAGCCACTTAATCACTTGGGGGCTTGACACTGCACCGATATGTGACTTTTTTGCTGTGAGGTGGAGCGGTGGAGCCCTAGCGGGGTAAGTCACCCTCGACGTCCTCGACAATCCTGCCAAGGGATTCTTGAGACTTGTCTTCGGGGTGACTGAGGGAGTCCTGGATTAAGGGGTCCTCGGACGGCCGGACTATGTAGCGTGGGCCGAACTGATGGGCTATGAAGATACGAGACAGAAGACTTCTTCCCGAGTTCGGATGGGACTCTCCTTTGCATGGATGGCAAGCTTGGCATTCGGATATGTAGATTCCTTTCTCTGTAACCGACTTTGTACAACCCTAGTCCCCTCAGGTGTCTATATAAACTGGAGGGCTTAGTCCGTAGAGGCAATCATAATCATATAGGCTAGACTTCTAGGGTTTTAGCCATTACGATCTTGTGGTAGATCAACTCTTGTAATACTCATATTCATCAAGATCAATCAAGTAGGAAGTAGGGTATTACCTCCATAGAGAGGGCCCGAACTTGGGTAAACATCATGTCCCCCGCCTCCTGTTACCATCAACCTCAGACGCACAGTTCGGGACCCCCTACCCGAGATCCGCCGGTTTTGACAGCGACAGAGACCTCGACCCCGCCAGGCTCGCCTGCCCGACAAGGGAGGTTTTTCTTTACTGATATCTTGCTCCTTTGGTTGGTCTTGGTCTTCTTGATCCGCCCTTTGATTTCTCAAAGAGCTTATCTCTTCTACTTGGCCTTCTCTTGGATGCTGTAACCTTGCCCTCAAGCCTGTGTACAGTCTGGGCAACACACCTGGGGTTTGTTGCATCGACAGGAGCCCCCGGGCCTAGACTAAATGCACTGCCAAGGTTCGTCAGGGTAGGCCATGTACAGTACACAAGTTAGGGAGTTGCAGTAGCTCGTCCTTTGAGATGTTCTTTGCTTCTTCATTAACCTGTGCTTGAGTTAGTTTTTGGTCTTCCCGCACGTCGCATGATGCCAATTGTAGTGGGGCCATCTCTGTAATGTCCCGTGAATGACTTTAACATACGGGCGAGTAACTGCCAATTCACTCATCCCACCTCGCCCTTATCCCTTACCACTTATGCTGCATACATTGAGTGGGGTAGGTAACGGATGCACGTGGTGCGGAGGAGGGCGCCATGACGAGGGCTCGGTCTTCTTCGATTAGTGGAGAGGGTCGGTTACCCACCGAGGGATCAGCCCCCCTCTTTTGGCCACACCTTCCGCTTTGAGGTGCGGAGTCAGCCTCCAGCCATGTTCTCCTATATAAAGGAGAGCGAGCGAGGGCAAATTCCATGCATCATTTTGCCCTTCTTCCCATTGCGCCGCTTGCATGGCGGGGGGAAGAGAAAAAGGGTGCGGTCGCGCCCTTATTGAGACAAGGTCTCCTTCTCGTTCCCGCACAAAGCTTCCGGTCCAGGGTGACGGTCCCATACTTAGCATTGGTAGAAAAAGCTTCAGGTTGGTGCGCGGGCAGCGCGGTGGCAGCACTGGGGGTAGCAGCTCCGGCGTGCTCGTTGCCAGGCTGCCCGCTTCCCCAACCTCCGTGATAGGTCACATAGGCGATACCGCGTCGGAGTCCATAAAGGACACGAAGCATGGTAGCCGATCGTGGCTTATCCTCTCTTTGCTTGAGATGATGAAGGGACACCACGAAAGCGATTGCCCATTGTGCGCAGGAGACCATGGAAGTGGCTCGCCATTGGTTAAGGCAGACCTTCTCCTCTGGGGTACTGCTTGTCTCGCGTTCGGCCGGGATTTTTGTGACTGTGCATGCTTCTCCAGGGGTCGGTATTTCCCTAGCTCCAGGTCCACGGAGAGGACCATGCTCTCTGTGGGGCCTCATGGAGTGGTCGATGTCCACCCTGGCCGCCGCAGCGGGGGTTCGGGCAACAGTGGGCGTGCCTTTTCGAGCGACAGTGACGAGGAGGGTGGCAGTAACTTACGACGCATCAAAAGCGGGGATGACCTCTCCTACGCGGCATGATTGCCGGCAGCACCATCATCACCGGCTGGGCTTCGGCAGTACTACCATTTGCACCTGCCCTCCGGTTCCTTCCTCCTAGCCCGGGAACGACACCCTCCTGATCCTGGGGAGGCGCTGAATCCCAGCCAGGTCTTCCCTCTGTCTTATTCGTCTCCCCCTGCGGTTTCGAGGAGGAGAGGGACAAACCAAAGTCATTACGGGGCACTTATCTTTTTTTCAGTCTAAAATGTGTAGGCAGCTGCCAAACTTTAGTCTAAATAATGTAAACTTCTTTACCCATGCTTGTGTTCTGTAAGATCTGTACTTGCTTATCAGCATATTAATGAAAAAGACAAGCCTTGTCGGGTACTTGTGCATGTATCATTTCCATGCACAGGTGAGGTGCCTCTATACGTTCAAGTAAACAAGTTTCCCCCGGCAAGCTATCCTGTTGGGGCCTTTAGTTTGTTGTCGCGGGGCAAAGTCTGCCAGGCATAAAACTGTAAAAAAGGACCAGCCACTTGTCGAACCTTCTCCATCAAAGGCCACTGCGACCACCTTGCCCGAAGCAACGTTCGGGATGAAGGATGGGAGCACCTATGTTTCGAACGTGACGAGGTTTTCATATGCACAAGTTTTCACTTTATAGAATGGTATGGATAAGAAGGAACTTATCTGTTTGGCTTGTCGGGGACTCCTAGGTAGGCTTTTCTCCATTTCTTCTCTTCGGGACCAAGTCCGCGGCAAGAACCCTGCAGCTTAGTGGAGATGAAAACGCAGCTACATGTGACCTTATCTACATGAACATGCTATGCTTATGCATGCATGCAAGTTTGGGGGGGGGGGGGCAGCGCTTCTTTATTTATCTGGTGCTCAAGGTCTGTGCCTGGCTGCGTACAGAGGTTTACATGCAACTTTGACAAGGCTTGTACAAAAGGGTGGCTGCATGGTAGGGCCCAACAGCCGCGCCTTATGGGTAGAACTTACGGAGATGCTCAATGTTCCATGATTTTTGCAATTGAATGCCATCTCCGGTCTCCATACGGACTGCGCCAGGTCTAGTGACTCGTACTATCTGGTAAGGGCCTTCCCACTTCAGCATCAACTTGTTTGCACCCTTGGCGGACTAAACATGCCTAAGGACAAGGTCGCCTTCCTCAAAGCTCCGGGCATGAACCCTGTGGCTGTGATAGCGACGTGGGGCTTGTTGGTAGCATGCATCATGTGTAGCAACCCGGAGACGGTTCTTCTCAAGTAGCACAACGTCGTCACGCCGGTGTTGTTCCTACTCTACTTCATCGTAGGAAAGTACTCGAGGTCATTCGAATATGAGTTCCGTGGGGATCACTGCTTCTTCCCCATAGACTAGGGAGAAGGGAGTCTGGCCGGTAGCTCGATTTGGTGTCGTATGGAGGGACCAAAGAACCACCGGTAGCTCGTGGATCCATCGCCTGCCACACTTCTGCAACCTATCAAATGTTCTTGTCTTGAGTCCTTGCAGCACTTCAATATTTGCCCTCTCAGCTTGTCTGTTCCTTTTGGGATGGGCAACAGAGGCAAATAAGACCTTGCTTCCGAGGGCATGAACGTATTGCATGAAGGAGTGGCTTGTGAATTGGGTGCCATTGTCAATGATGACTCTAGCGGGTACTCCGAAACGGCACACCAATCCTTTCAAGAACTTGATAGCTGACTGTGTAGTCACCTTCCACACGGGCACCACTTCCAGCCACTTTGTAAACTTGTCGATTGCGACAAACAAGTATTCAAAGCCCCCGGTAGCATAGGGGAAGGGGCCCAAGATGTCGAGCCCACAGACTAAAAATGGCCATGACAAAGGGATCATTTGAAGAGCTTGAACAGGCTGATGGAACTGGCAGGCTTCACACTTGGTGACTAGCTCGATTGCATCTTGGAGGGCTGTGGGCGAGTAGAAACCCTGCCAGAAAGCCTTTCCAACTAGGGCCCTCGATCCAATGTGGGAGCCACACATACCCTTGTGTATCTCTGCCAATAGTTCCTTTCCTTCTTTCCGGCAAATGCACTTTCATTTCACGTCATTGGGCCTTCTTTTGTATAGTGTGTCATCCATAAACTGATACATAATGGCCCTCCGGGCTACTCTTTCAGCTTCTTCTTGTTCTTCGGGAAGTTCCCATGTTTGGTGGAAATGAACTATGTGTCGCACCCAAGTTGGAGCCTGAGGCTCGGCAACAAGGACTAGCGGCACCTCCTTGTTGACGGGAGCACATGCCTCGACCGAAAGACTGGTAGTTTGGCGGGGGGTGCAGCTCACCAATCGATGGGGAGTTGTTCCTGCCAAGCTCTCTATTGGGGGCTTCGGGAAGCTCTGCTGGGAGAGGCTTGCCAGAGTCCAATTTCCTCCTCTTGCTGGCCATTGTTGCCGGGGATACGGAGGGTTGAGTCAGATAGAGAACAAAAGTTCCTAGTTCCACAGGGAGTTTTTGCACAACTGTAACGCCCTGGATTTTGCCCTTTTTCTTTTTCTGAGGATTTTCTTGGGTTTATTGATTTGAATTGTTTTTCTGTGGCCATGTGGTTCTGAAAGTTGTGAAGATCATGTCTTCCTATATTTTATAGTGGCTTGTCATCCTCATCCTCATCCCAAGATCATGTCATTTTCATCCTTGACCTAATCCAATTTTTTTTCTAGGGAATATTCCTTTTCTATTAAAGCAACCTATCTTTCTGTCACTCCATAAATCCCCAAATAATTGTCATAAATTTTGTGGGTCCTATCTGGCTCAAATATGGCAAAAAATTCATTGCCATGTTCAAAAATCATCCACCAATAATTCTTTTCCTATTCTACCCTAAATGGCACTTTGTGAAGGAAGTGCTATTTATCTTTGCTTGATTGCCTCCAAACTTTTTGGACATCTTTTCCTGTCCATATCATGGCCTCGTGCAAATTTTCATACTCATTTGCCTAGTAATTATGTTTCAGCAATTTTCCAAAAAATTTGTGCAGGAAGGAACTTTGTGAAGGTAGTATATTCTAGGCATGTCCAAATGAGAAGAAACTTTTCCACATCCTTCATTTGATCAAATCATGTCTCTCCACCAAATGTGAGCTCATGTAACCCTTCCATGTGAGCCCAGCTTCAAATCTTGTTTTCTGGTCAGATTTTCACTTTGTGAAGCAACTATATTTTATGTTGCTTCATTTAATTTGAAAATTTATCAGGACATTCTCCTATCCATATCAACTCCCTCCACCAAGTTTTAGCCCATTTCATCTAGCCATTTGCCCTGTGCAATTTTTCCAAATTTCTGTCCAGGGAGATGCTTTATGGAGCAAGTGCTATTTTGGCAAGTCCAGATGGCATGAAACTTTTTGGGTATCTTCATATCTCCAAATCATTGGGACATGCCCATTTTCAGCTCATTTCATGCACTTAAGTGAGTGCTACTTCATCTCCATTTCTGGCCATTATGGCACTTTCTACAGCAAGTACCCTCTAAACCTCTCCTCTTAAGCTAAATTTTGGTAATCAGCGTCATCTTAGTGTTGTGCCAAAGCTCTGAGTCTAACTCCCAGCATGTGAACCATAGAACAACACAAGCACCTGGTTGTTCCTTTGAGTTGGATCCATTGGCATTTCTCTTCTTTGCCCCTGAGTTTATTTCTTTCTTTATTAATACTCATGGCACTAAGATCTATCTACTAGACATGGTCAGCCTGGCCAGAGTGCATCGCATGCGCCAGTTCACGCAGTGACTACATGGCCGACATGCACTATCTCGCGCTCTCGCGAGTGGAGACCCATGTCTCGGCCGTTTCCTCCATCTTCTCGAGCGTTCATCATGTCTAGTAGCTGCCCCATGAGCCCCTGTGTCGCCCCGTGCCCGGGCCCCCTCTTGTTTCGCCGTCGTCAAGTGCTGGCAGCCGAGCCCGTGCCCTGTCCAACCACTGTACTCCATTAGAGCCCCGCTGGAGCTCGGCCGTGATGCTCCAGAGACTTCCCCGCGACTATATAAGGAGTGCCCGACCTCCTCCGCTCCTCACTCACTCCTCCCTCGCCTCCTTTGCCCACCGGAGTGCCTCCATCTTGCCGTTCTTCTCGGACTAACGTACCCCTCGCCGGAGTTCATCTTGTTTCCGGCCGTCCTAGCCACTCCCTCGCCTCTCCTCCACCTCCACGAGCCTCCCCACACCACCGCGAGCCGCCCCACCCCCTCGCCCCTTGCTGGAGCTGCCCGTTTCGCCGAGGTCCTCTACCGGGCGCCCACCCTCTCGGATACCTCCTCGTCCAGCCACCTCGAACTTCTCCACCCTTCCCCGACCTCACCATCATCCTCCCCATACCCCGCAGAAGCTTCCCACCCTATTGCCCTCACCGGAGCAGTCAGCATCACCGAGAGCCGCTGCCACCCATGCCTCTCTGCCTCCTCCTGGCGCCGCCCTTCGCCGCTGTTTATGGCCTCCCCCGCGCCTCTTCTTGGTGGGAACGGGTGCGGTGTGGCCCCGCGGTTCCGCCAGCATGCTCGCCGTGGCCGGAGACCGCCGAAGCCGGCCGGCCCCCTCGCCCGAGCCCGCCCCTGCCTTGCCTCCTCTGTTCCATCGAGGAACAGAATGAGAGGAGGAAGAAGATGACGCCTGGCCCCCCTACTCCTGGACCCCACCTGTATGTGACTCTAGCCACGGGCCCAATCTGTTTTAAGTGGAGACGTATTCTTCGGAATGCATTTCTGTTTCTGAAAGAGCACTTTCTTTCTTCTTCGACCCAAAGTACGCTTTCTAGCTGAGAAAGCATATTTCACTAAAAGGCGCTTTCTGTTTTCTGCCTCCAGGGACTTGTTTGTAGCAGAAATATTCATAGATTAGTCCCTGATCTTCCACCCCTCGTATCTCCGTGACCGTAACTCCAATCAAGGTGAAACCATTGCCCACTTCTTAGTCTCATCGAGATCTTTCTGTTGGTACCATTTTCAATAGGTGGTTCCACAGCGAAAATTACCATTTTGCGCATGCTTCTAATCAGGCCCCCCCAGAGAGAACCGTCCGGCAAATTGTTCCATGGCTTCCCCGCACTTCTCCCCGGAGTATCCGTCACGCCCAGACAAGCCTCAACAGCCACTTGCATGATAGCCATGAAGTAGCCATGGTTTCTACTTGAATATTTAATAAATTTTTGCCCGTTAACTGCCTCCTTGTTTGCTACCGTTGTTTCGGTTTTGCTCGTGGATTCGTGTTCACCTTCATGCTATGTTCCAATGTTACTACTTGCTAGTATTATTGTTACAGGTTATGCTTGGTGGTAGTAGTACATGCTGGTAGTAGGGGTGTTCACAATGATGCATGCTTACCATCTGTTATCCAGTATCGTTGCTATGCATGTTCTGTTGCATCTAGTTGGTTACATTCATACTTTGGTAGTATTCTTTTTATGTTCTTGCAGGGTATTTGTTTCTGATGCTAGTGGCCATTCTTTGCTCATGTGTAGTGTTCTGTTTATGCTCGTCAGTATGTCATGCTCATTTGGATAAATAATTCATTGTTGTTATGCTCGATGATTATATTGCACCTCCATGCTTATGTTGATATCATGCTCATGCATTGCAGTTGCATCGTGTTATTTTTAATATGGCTCAGCTTATTGCATTCAAGTTTAACTGGATAATAATGAACTTGAACAACTATTGGCTGAGTCATTGTGCCACCAAATAGAGCTGGCCAGTGCAGCCACATTTGCCTTTTTTGGGAAGGACCTAATGCGGTCTATTGTCATGCCTCTCACCAGTGCCTCTAACGAGGGAAGGTTATGGGCGCGATCTACCCTTATCAGGTAGGCGGACATAAGCCTTGTGTGCCCGAGTTGTTTGCGCGCTTTGTCCCCATTTCGGACCATTTATTGTTTTGCCACGACGGTGGCCGTTGGATGTCACAGGTTGACATCGGGGCCACCCAGGACTTATCCCAAAGGGGAGTTGGTCGGAGTGTCTTGGAGAGTGTGATGGCAATAGATAGGTTTTGTCGGAATGTCCTTGGTCCACCCGAATGGGAGTGCGAGGCCATGGGTTCTGTGGTGTGGGTACAGTGTACTGACCTCTGCAGAGTGTGTGTTTAACCTATTGATAGCCGCACCCGCGGATATAGGCCAAGTTCGTAGTAGGTCACACTATGAGCCAACTATAATAATATTCTGATTAATAATAACCCTTGTTCGATGATGAGAAAGAAGTTGGTTGTGATCGAGAGAGGATCACAGAGGTATCATGGATACCGGAGTTGGTTGATTTTTATGTGATCGCGAGAGGATCACGAAGGTTTAGTGGATAACAAGGTTGGTAAGTTTATGCATGAGATGGTTACGAGGTAACCACCGAGCAAGAGTAAGTTGGTGCATGATAATGTTAACCTGTTGCATGTAGTATGATCATGTTCATATGCTCATGCCATGCTAATGTTGTTCTCGCCGTATCATGCTCACCTTGTGCATGCCATGTTATCCTGATAGTATCATGCTCATGATTGCTTTAACCTGCTAATGCCATGCTGTTGTTTGTCTTAACTGTTTTTGGTTCTTGTGAGCTTGCAAGTACATTCAATGTACTTACCTGGCGTGTCATGCCAGTTTGCAGGTGATGCCTCGATTGCTTGCTTGTTTGGTGTGTGTCACGGGAAACCACGGCCACCTATGGGCCCAACGCCCCTTGCTGGTTTGGCAGGGGAGATGTCGTGTTGCGCAAACAGCAAAGGAGCATGGGGCAGCACGACAGGGATCACACGAGCAATTTTACCCTGGTTTGGGCTGCCGCGAGGCATAAAACCCTACTCCTGCTTTGGTGGACTAATGGTGGAAAATGGTGGTGGAGCGTAGTACACTTGTCCCGCAGGGGTGGCAGTGGCTACGCGCGTATGAGTGTGTGGGTGTCCAACTTTCCAACCTTGTGAACCCTTTCTATGGTTGCCATGGGCCTCCTTTTATAGGTTAAGGGGTCACCACAATTGCAAATCAGTCATTATGCACTGATAAGATAGAGAACAGTGATATCATACCTAACTTTGCAGGCTGACAGAGCGCATGAAATGCGCCGCTCAACGTCCCATCGTTGTTCGCCCGGCAAGCCTTGACAGGCTTACTTTGCTAGCTCCACCCCTGCTTGTTCGACACGCCGCAGGACGGGTGTCATCTGTAGGCTTTCCTATAGAAAGAGGTTGTCATGTGGCGAATGGCTACCACTTAACCACTTTGCGGCTTGACATCGCACTAATTGACGACATGGGTCATGGGGGACTGGTTGATGAGGTCTTTCTTGCCTCTGTGAGTCCCGGCAGGCCCCGCCGGGACGTCTTGGACGCTCTCTTCTCGGGGTGGCTCCGCCCTTGCCAAGCCTATTCGCCCGGCAAGGGAGGCTTTTCTCCTGGTGGTATCTTTGCTTCTCTGGCTTGATCTTGGTCCTATTGTTCTGCATGCTGGTCCTTCAAAGATCTTGGTCTCTTGCTCTCTGGCATGGCCTAATGCCATAATCTTGTTCCTGTGCCTGGGCACAGTCAGGGCAACATACCTAGGGTCTGTTGCACCGGCAGAAGCCCCCGGGCCTGCCCTGATCGTGCTGCCGAGCGCCGTCGGAGTAGGCCCTAATAAGTGCATAGGTAGGTGCGCTGAAGAGGCTTGCCTCTTGCAGTCTTCTTTGCTTCTTCATTAATCTGGAGTCCGAGCCAGTTTCTGGTTATCCCACGCATTGTGTAAAGCCAATAGTGGTGGGGCCTCTCTTGTAATGGCCCATAAATGACTTTAAGGCATGGGGTGGAAACTACCAATTCAAACTTCCCAGCACGCCCTTATCCTTAGCCACGTACGCTGCATGCATCACGTGGGGTAGGTAACGGAGGCGCGTGGCACGGGAGAGCATTATGGAGAGGGCCCGGTCTTCTTGAATTGGTGGAGGAGGATGGTGTTTATCCGTCGTGGAATCAACCCCCAATCCCCTGCTCCCCTATAGAAGGAGGGGCGGGAGAGGGGTGGAGGTGCTCATCCACATCCCTCTCCTCCTCCGCCTTGCTTCGTCTTGAGTATCCTGGAAGCGAGAGCCCGGGGCCAGGCGCCGGGCCTGGGTTTGGGGCTGATGGTGCCAAGCAAGAGTGAGTCTGGTCCAAGTCCAAGGTGAAGGTCTTGGGATCCTTAGAAATCCCAGTACTGCCCTCTCTTTGGAACTGGGGTTGATGTTGATAAGGAGGGCGCCTTCCTTCCCGCCAAGGTGGGGTGTGGTGTGCCTCAAGCCCCCTGGTCGCCTTGGTTGCTTGTCGTCTCATTGGGAGGAGTGCCGGACCGTGAGGCCGGCGCTTCCCTGGAGAGGTGTTGATGAAGAGGAAGCCAGGGAAGACGGAGAAGGCGGGAGGCAGGCCGTTAGGTTGGAGTACGATCGCATTGACGCTTTCGTCTCATACTGACAACATGCCGCCTCCTCTTTCTGCTCTTCCCCTCCTCCCCGACACCGTCGTCACCGGCCTCCTGGTCGTCATGGAGGAGGCTGCTCTCTTGGTGCCTTCGCCTCCTCCGGCAGTCTTCCAACTAAGCTTTGGTGGATGACTCCACTATCACTCGAGCTGGGGCTTCTTGCTGGTCCCGGTGCTGGTGACCAAGGGCGCGGCCGAGCTGACCCGTCCTCCCTCCTCCTTCGCAACCTCGCCACTCCCAATCTTGTCACGCTCTAGGTTCGGCAGGCCATGACGGGACTGGGATGGACTCCTGTTCGGGCGCTGCTCCTGCCTCCTTCTCTTCCCACCACGCTACCTAGGGGAGAAGAAACAAGGAGAGGAGTTTATGGAGCACCTATCTTTTTTCAATCTTAAATCTATAGTCACTTGCCAAATTTTTATTCAAATAATGTAATCTCTCGAGTCCATTTATGTGTTCTTTAAGGCTTGTACTTGTATAATCATCATATTAATGAAAAAGATTAGCCATGCCGGGAACTCGTGCATGTGTACGTCCATGCAGAGGTGGGATGCCTCTTTAGTTAAATAAACGAGTCTTCCCCAGCAGGCTATCCTACTGGTACCCTTTTTCTATTTTGTTGCCGGGGACTGGAGTCTACCAGGCAAAAAATAAAGGGATCATCCCCCCGCCATCCCTTTTTCAGCAAAGGCCACTGCGACCACCTAAGCTGAAGCAACGTTCGAGCCAAAAGTGGGAGCACCTAGCTTCGAAGAGCAGCGAAGCTTTCTCATGCACAAGTTTTAGCTTACAGAACACTTATGGACAAGACATAGAACTTATCTGTTTGTCTTGTCGGGGATCGCAGTAGTGTTCCATCTTCTCAACTACTTGTAGAATCCAAGTTCTCGGTAGGAACCTGCAACTTTATGCAGATGAGAATGATGCAGGATGCGATCCTATCTACATGCATATGCATATGCTCATGAAATGCTTATGCAAATGCTCCTGGAATGCTCATGCATGCATGCAACTTGGTTTGGGGCCCCCAGCACTTCATTTATTTCTCTGGTGCATAGGGTCATCGCCCTGGCCTTGTACAAGGGGTTACATGCAGCTGAGGCAAGGCCTGTACAAATGGGTGGCTATCGGGCAGGGCCCGACAGCCGCACCTTACGGGTAGAACTTGCAGAGATGCTCAATATTCCATGAGTTTTGCAATCGAATGCCATCTCCGGTCTCCAGATGGACTGCGCCAGGTCTGGTCACTCATACTACCCGGTAAGGGCCTTCCCAGTTTGGCGTCAACTTGTTTGTACCCTTGGTTGACTGAATAGCATGAACCCTGCGGCTATGAACCCTGCATGAACCCTGCGGCATGAACCCTGCGGCTATGAACAAGGTCGCCTTCCTCAAAAAACCGGGCATGAACCCTGCGGCTATGATAGCAACACAAGGCTTGCTGATAGCATGCAACACGCATAGCAGCCCGGAGACAGTTCTCCTCGAGTAGCACAACGTCGTCATGCCAGTGCTGATCTTGTGCTACTTCATCATAGGCAAGCATTCGAGGTGACCCGTAAATGAGTTCTGTGGGGATAACTGCTTTTGCCCCCATAGACCAGCGAGAAAGGAGTCTGCCCGGTAGCTGGATTTGGTGTCGTTCTGAGGGACCAAGGACTACCGGCAGCTCATTGATCCACCGCTATCCATGCTTCCGCATCGTATCAAAGGTTCTTGTTTTGAGGCCCCATAGCACTTCAGTGTTCGCCCTCTCAGCTTGCCCATTGCTTCTGGGATGTGCGACAGAGGCAAATGAGACCTTGCTTCTGAGGGTGCGAACATATTGCATGAAGGCACGGCTCATGAACTGGATGTTGTTGTCGGTAATGATCCTTGCTGGAAATCCAAAACGACACACCAGTTCTTTCAAGAACTTGATAGCTGACTGAGCAGTCATCTTTATCACGGGAGTCACTTCTGGCCACTTTGTAAACTTTTCGATGGCAACAAACAAGAATTCAAAGCCCCCAATTGCTCGGGGGAAGGGACGAGGACATCGAGCCCCCAGACCGAAAATGGCGATGATAAAGGGATTGTCTAAAGAGCATGGGCAGGCAGGTGGATGTTCTTGGAATGGAACTGGCAGGTTTCACATTTCGTGACTAGCTCGACCGCATCTTGGAGGGCTGTGGGCTAATAAAATCCTTGACAAAACGTTTTCCGAACTAATGCCCTTGATCTAGTGTGGGAGCCGCACATGCCTCTGTGTATCTCAGCCAGCAGTTTCTTTCCTTCTTCTCGGCAGATGCACTTCAATTTCACACCGTTGGGCCTCCTTCTATATAGAGTGTCATCAACAACTGGTACATACTGGCCTTGTAGGCTGCTCTTTCAGCCTCATCTTGGTCATTGGAAAGTTCTTTGGTTTAGAGAAAGTGGACTATGTGCCTTGCCCAAGTTGGAGCCTGGGGCTTGGCAACAAGGACTACCGGCACCTCCTCAACTGCAGGGGCACACTCCTTGTCCGTACAGACCGTGGTCCCGGCGGGAGGGTGCAGGCCGGCAAGTTGTGAGTTTCCGGCAGGGTCCCTGCCAGGAGAACGAGGCTCTACCAGGAGAGGCTTACCAGAGTCCATCTTTCTCCTCTTCTGGTTCATTGTTGCTGGTGATACAGAGGGCTGAGTAAGATGGAGAACAAAAGTACCTGGTTCCACAGGAAGCTTTTGCGTAGCACACTTTGATAGATGATCGGCTATGCTATTTTCTACATGGGGTACATGCTCTGTTTGCAATCCGTCAAAGCGCTACTCTAATGTTCTCACTTCCTCAATGTATGCCTCCATCAATGGACTTTGGTAATCCTTGTTGACTTGTCTCACCACAAACTATGAATATTCTTGAATGATCAGCTTCTTGATTCCCAATTCTGCGGCAATCCTGAGCCCGGCAAGGAGCCCTTCATACTCTGTTGTATTGTTGGGTGCCTCTTCCTGGGCAAAATGCATCTGAATGATGTTCTTCAAGTGCTCCCCTGAGGGTGCGACAAGAAGCACGCCAGCCCCTGCCTCTTGTAGGGAAAATGCACCATCAAAATACATGATCCATTCTTGGGGCACCTCCTTGCGGGGGGTAACTGTTTCTGTCACTTCCTCATCATTGGTTGGCGTCCATTCTGCAATAAACTCTTCCAATGCCCTGCTCTGTATTGTTGATGTACTCTCAAACTTCAGACCAAAACTGGATAACTCCAAAGCCAACTCCACTATTCTGCTAGTAGCCTCAGGGTTTTGGAGTATCCTTTGCAACGGGAAGTGAGTGACAACCGTAATCTCATGGGCTTGGAAGTAGTGGCGCAGTTTCCTTGAGGCCATAATGAGACCAAAGATCAATTTTTGCATGCCAGAGTACCTCGATTGAGCCCCCTGTAACAAGGAACTAATGAAGTACACTAGGTGTTGCACCACTTTCTTCCTTATCGTGTCCTCGGGGTTGCCATCACTGTCGTGCTTACTGTTGTCCTGATCCTTATCTGACTCTACCGGTCCTTGCTCACTCTCTACCTCATCCACTTCCCTCTGCGTCACCACGGCTGCACTACCACTTGGTTGGTTGCCGCTAAGTATAGCAGCAACGACTCTTGTGGTTTAGGAGCAACCAAGGTGGGCACAAAAGATAAGTAGGCCTTCAACTCTTGTAGGGCTGCATCTGCTTCCGGGGTCCACTTCATGGGTCTTGCCTTCTTCAAGATTTTGAAGAACGGCATGGCGCGCTCGGCAAACTTGGAAATGAATCTGCTTAGCGCGGAAACGCACCATGTTAGACACCTCACATCCTTAACTATCCTTGGCGCTTGGATCTTCTCGATGGATTTGATCTTGTCGGGATTGGCTTCGATCCCCCTGATGTGACACAAAGAACCCAAGTAGCTTGCCGGAGGGAACGCCAAACACACACTTCTCTGGGTTGAGCTTCAAGCTGATCTTGCACAGATTTGCAAACGCCTCCTCCAAATCCTGGATAAGAGTTGCTCTGTCCTTGGTCTCGACCATAATGTCATCCATATAGGCTTCAATGTTCCTGTGCAGCTGTGGCTCAAAACCAATCTGTACTGGCCTTGCAAAAGTAGACCCGGCACTCTTTAATTCAAATGGCATGCAGATAAAATAGTGCGTACCACATGGGGTGATGAACGAGGTCTTCTATTCGTCTTCCTTGGACATGAAGATCTGGTGATATCCAGAATATGCATCCAGGAAGGAAAGAAAATCACATCCTAAAGTGGAATCCACGATCCGATCGATGCGCAGCAAGGGAAATGGGTCCTTCGGGCAAGCCTTGTTGAGATTTGTGAAATCTATGCAAAGCCTCCATTTCCCGTTATCCTTCCGGACTACTACTGGATTTGCTAGCCAAGTGGGATGTAGCACTCCTCTGACCAAACTAGCTGCTTCAAGCTTCTTGATCTCTTATGCAATAAACTGCTGCCTCTCCAAGGCGTGCTTCCGGACATTCTGCTTGATAGGTCTAGCATGTGGGCAGATAGCAAGGAGGTGCTCGATTACCTCCCAGGGAACACCGGGGATATCAGATGGTTGCGAGGCAAATACATCGATATTCACCCGCAGGAAGGCAACAAGAAAGCTTTCCTATTTGTCATTGAGGGTGGTGCTAATGGTGAACGTACCATCAATGCCAGCCAGCCCTGTCGGGACCTTCTTCACTTGTGGAGCAGTAACCTTGGTCCTTTTGCTGTTGGAACTCTCCGGCAAATCATCAACAGGCGTAGCACACTCCGAAGAGGTACGCTTCCTGGATTTTTTGTCAGCGTCCTTGCTACCCTTCTTCTTTCCTCTACTTTCCTTGGTGGGAACTGCTGCTGCCATTGCCTCTACCGCGACCGCATCCCGGTACATCTTGTCCATGCAAATGATTTCGTCCTTCTCATCCGATGGGATGAAAATGTGTCCAAGTGGCCCAGGCATCTTCAAGGTATTGTAGGCATAGTGGGATGCCGCCATGAATTTGGCTAGGGCTGGTCGTCCAAGGATTCCATTGTACGGCAAGGGGAGGTTGACCGCATCAAACACAATCTTTTCTGTCTGATAGTTCAACTCCCCTCCAAATGTCACGGGCAACGTGATCTTTCCCTTAGGATGACTCCTGCCGGGATTAAATCCTTGAAACATGCCAGTGACCTCTAACTCCTCTTCTGCTATCTAAAGCCTACTGATAACCTTTGGGGAAATCATATTCAACCCGGCCCCGCCGTCCATCAATATCTTAGTGACCTTGAGGATTTTCTGAGAGACCAACAATGGCAAACATCCTACCACAGTGGTATGGTCAGGATGATCCTCTTTCTCAAAGATGATGAGCATGCGTGACCATTTGAGTGGTTTCCGGGCCTCTGGTGCTGGTTCCACGACATTGACCTCACGCGCCCATCATTTGACTTGGCGGTGTGAGGTGTGAAGAGATGCACCCCCATCAATGCACATGGCATCAGTGGCCTTCTGAACTCTTGCTCACTGGTTCCCTCTTCATCCCCTCTATCACTCTCATCATCACAGGCTTCCTTCTCTTGACCTTTGGCAGGTTTTCCTTTGTTCCGAAAAGGTTTGCCAGGGCGATTTGCTTCACCGCCTCGACCCTTACCGCCAGCAACATTCTGACCCTTTTCCTTGTTACGCTTCTTGTACTCAGCTCTTTGCCTCTTGACAAGCTGCTCAACCTGTTAACACTCTTGAAGGTCGGGGCCCTTGGTCCGATGAATCTTGCAATACGGCCCATCTCCTTTCCCGACCTTCTCGACAGCCTCATCTTCCCGGTAGTCAGCGCACATGGCAGCTTCCTTGCCGAGGACTTCAGCCTTGGTTGTGCCAGTACTAGGCATACCCGATCCTTCAACAGTCATCACTGTCTTGTCCTTGCGCCTCTTATTGCGCTTCTTGCTCTTCTTCTGGCTGGTGGATTCATCTTATGAATCAATATTGATGCAATCCTCTTCTCCGGGTAACTTCCTCCCTTCCTCCATCCGAGCACACTTATCCAGCAGGCTGTAAAGCTCCGTCACAGTCTTGGACAACTGTACATTCATCTTGGAACGAATCCTACGGTTGTGCACATTGGACTGGAAGGCGGCTATCAAAACTGCCGGATAGATGTTTGGGATATTCCTGTGGACTCTGGCGAACCTCTGCAAATACTTCTGAAGAGTCTCTCCTTCTTTCTGCTGGAGAAGCTGCAAATTGCTGGGCCGGCCTGGTTCTTGATGGCAACTCCGATGACGAAATTGAGTTCTCCGGCAAATGCATCAACCAAGACCTTACATTGGACTTGAGAGCCAAAGGAAAGTAGTCTGTGAATACCTTCTCATCTCTTCCCCCGGTAGCTTGGATGGCAATGGTGTAGACGCTCGGAAACTCTGCCGGGTTGAGCCTCCCATCATACTTCTCAGGTATTTCTAGCTTAAACTTGCGGATGGACGGCCAACGGACTTGCCGCAGCTCACGAGTAAAGGCAGGACACCCAACCTCGAAAGGTAGGCACCCGCCAATATCAAGCGTAGGCTCGTCGACATCGGAACTGTTGCACCCATTGATCCGGCGGTGGTGGTCGCGGCGTCGCTCAACGACAACGCCTGTATCTTCCCTCCACCTGTCCTCCGGGGCTTGCCATCGATCTGGATGCACTCGAGGGTCAGAAGAGGCCACCAAGACGTAATCAGGTTGTCGATGCTGTCGAGCTTGGGTTGGTTGCCATGGCGAGGACTGCACCATGGGGGTGGCCCCTTCTGTATGACCAGCAGCACGAGTTGTTGTCGTCGCTTGGGGAGGCCGTGGTGGGCCGGCTCGCTATGATCACCCAGCCTTGGCGAAACTGAGCAGGCTTTGGATGGTGGCACGCCACTCGTCCATCTTCTCAGCTGCTGGCGGGAACCTAAGTAACAGCTGAGCCCACGCCATGGCCTCCGTAGCCGTGCTCGGTATGGGTGATGACGATGCAGATCGTACCATTGCTCGGCTTTTGATGGTTCCAGCGGCGACAGTACTGCGCCCCCGCTTTTGCGTGGCGGCCACATAGATGGCATGGTGGTGCGACGAAGGTGCTTGAGGTCTAGCGGCTCCATCGGGCGCAACGGTTTGGTCGACTCGCCCAGGGGGGAGGCATGTGCGCTGCGGTCGCTCCCGTGATAGGGGCGGCCGGCGGGCAGTGATTCACCACAGACTGAGCGCCATCACTACGACTGTGCCCGTCGGTGAGAGGAAGAGGTGTGGACAAAGTAGCTCCTCCACCCGTACCTCGTGGAGCATGGCCGTCGGGGTGTTGCTGATGTCGCTCTCCCTTCGTGTCTCCTACTCCTGCTTCGGCCGCAGGGGAATGGTGACGCCTGCCCCGACCACATCCCCTGCGGCGTCCACATCCTCGCGTGTCTCCGCACCTCCCGTAGCATCAGTAGCTGCGGGTGGCAGAGCCTTTGAGGCGGACGGGTGAGCCAAAACACCAGAATTCTTCTTGGGCGCCATGATTGATGGCACCGTCGAAGACAAAGATGGCAATGAAGATGATACGCTGCACACGCTTTCAGGTTTGCATAAGCGATGCCCCTACGTGGCGCGCCAAAGATGTCACAGGAAACCACGGCCACCTATCGTACAAAGGGCCCCTTACTGGTTCGACAGAGGGGATGTCGTGTTGCGCAAAGAGCAGAGGAGCATGGGGCAGCATGATAGGGATCACGCGAGCAATTTTACCTAGGTTCGGGCCACTGCGAGGCGTAAAACACTACTCCTGCTTTGGTGGATTGATGGTGGAATAATGGTGGTGGAGTGTAGTACACTTGGCCGGCAGGGGCGGCAGTGGCTACATGTGTATGAGTGTGTGGGTGTCCAACTTTCCAACCTTGCAAACCCTTTCTACGGTTGCCATGGGCCTCCTTTTATAGGTTAAGGGGTCACCACAATGGCAAATCAGTCATTATGCACTAATAAGATAGCAAACAGTGCTATCATACCTATCTCTGAAGGCTGACAGAGCGCATTAAATGCGCCGCTCAACGTCACTTTGTTGTTCACCCAACAAGCCTTGCCGGGCTTATTTTTCCAGCTCCACGCCTGCTTGTTCGACATGTCGCAGGACGAGTGTCATCTATAGGCTTTCCTTTAGAAAGAGGCTACCATGTGGTGAATGGCTGCCACTTAATCACTTTGTGGCTTGACACCGCATTGATTGATGACGTGGGTCATGGGGGAGTGATTGATGTGGTGTTTCCTGCCTCCGTGAGTCCCGGCAGGCCCTGCCGGGACGTCTTGGATGCTCTCTTCCAGGGGTGGCTCCGCCCTTGCCAAGCCTGTTTGCCCGGCAAGCGAGGCTTTTCTCCTGGTGGTATCTTTGCTTCTCTGGCTTGATCTTGGTCCTCTTGTTCTGCATGTTGGTCCTTCAAATATATTGGTCTCTTGCTCTCTGGCATGGCTTGATGCCATAATCTTGTTCCCGTGCCTGTGCACAGTCAGGGCAACATACCCAGGGTTTGTTGCACCGACAGTGTGGTTCCTGTGTTCGTGAGCTAGGATAAACATTCCAGCCAGAGTCCCTGTGGACTGGTGTCCATCATCGTCGTTCATTGTTCTGCTGCCACTAGTTGTTCCGCTGCCTCAAGTTGTTATGCTGCTTGCATAGAGAAACTATGGTTGCTATAGCGTCACCATGCTGATGTTATTTATTTTAATATCAGAGACCTTGTATTCGTATTTATGTTGTAATAGAGAGATGGTTTGTTCTATGCTAAGCAGTGATGTATTCCAGAAGACTTCACCTCGATCTCTGGGCTGGAATATGGGGCGTTCCAGTTTCTCTAAGCTGGGGTGCCACAGTAGCGCACTTTGATAGATGATCAGCAATGCTGTTTTCCGCACGTGGTACATGCTCTGTTTGTAATCCATCAAAGCGCTGCTCCAACTTCCTCACTTCCTCTACGTATGCCTCCATCAATGAACTTTGATAATCCTTGTTCACTTGCCTTACCACCAGTTGTGAATCTCCGTGGATGATCAACTTCTTGTTCCCAATTCTATGGCAATCCTGAGCCTGGCAAGGAGTCCTTCATACTCTGTAGCATTGCTGGTAGCCTTCTCCCAGGGGAAATGCATTTGACCCACGTACTTGAGGTGCTCCTCAGTGGGAGCAACGAGAAGCACGCTAGCTCCTGCACCCTGTAGGGAGAAGGCGCCATCAAAATACATGATCCATTCTTGGGGTGCTTCCTTGCATGGATGACTATCTCCAGTGCTTCCTCATCGGGGGTAGGCGTTCATTCTGCAATAAACGCTGCCACTTCCCTGCTCTAAATAGTTGACATGATCTCAAACTTCAAACCAAAGCTAGACAACTCCAAGGCCCATTCCACTATTCTGCGGGTGGCCTCAGGGTTCCTCAGTATGCGTTGCAAGGGGAAGCGAGTGACAACCGTGATCTCGTGGGCTTGGAAGTAGTAGCGCAGTTTCCTAGAGGCCATGATGAGGCCAAAAATCAACTTTTGCACGCCAGAGTGCCTCGACCTAGCCCCCTGCTGCAGGGAGCTGATGAAGTACACTGGCCACTGCACCACCTTCTTCCTTGTCGTGACCTTGCAACTGTTTCCGTTGCCCCGCACTTCCTTGTTTTGATCTGCAGCTGACCTTGCTGGAATGAATCTGCTTTCCTCGCCAGAAGGGATGGTGGTTGCGGCTGCTGCTTCATCCACCTCCTAGTGTGCCACCAGCGCTGCATTAACCACTTGATTTAGGAGCGACTAAGGTGGGAATAGAGGAAAGGTAGGTCGTCAAATCTTGTAGCACAGTGTCTCCCTCCGAAGTCCACTCCATGGGCCCTGCCTTCTTCAAGACTTTAAAGAACGGCTGGTCGCGCTCGATGACTTGGAAATAAACCTGCTTAGTGCGGCAACACATCCAGTCAAATGCCTCACATCTTTAACTGTCTTGGGTGCTTGAATCTGCTCAATCGCCTTGATCTTGTCAGGGTTGGCCTCTATCCCCTGATGGGACACAAAGAAGCCAAGTTGCTTGCTGGAAGGAACGCCAAACACACACTTCTCTAGATTCAGCTTCAAGTTGATCTTGCATAGATTGGCAAAGGTTTCTTCCAAGTCATGAATGAGAGTTGACTTGTTCTTGGTTTTTACCACTATGTCGTCAATGTAGGCTTCAATATTTCTATGCAGCTAAGATAAAAGCCAATCTGTACTGCCCTTGCAAAAGTGGATCTAGTGCTTTTTAACCCGAAGGGCATCCATACAAAGTAGTACGTGCCACATGGGGTTATAAACACGGTCTTCTCTTCATCTTCCTTGGACATGAAAATCTGGTGGTACCCGGAGTAGGCATCCAAGAAGGAAAGCAGGTCGCACCTAGAGGTGGAATCCATGATCTGGTCGATGCGCGGCAAGGGGAATGGGTCCTTTGGGCATGATTTGTTTAGATCCATGAAATCTATGCAAAGGCTCCATTTCTGATTCGCCTTGCGCACTACCACTGGATTTTCCAACCAAGTAGGATGCAATACCCCTCTTACCAAACCAGCTACCTCAAGCTTCTTGATCTCTTAGGCAATAAACCATTGTCGCTCCAAAGCTTGCTTTCTGACCTTCTATTTGACGGGCCGAGCATGTGGTAAGAGGCAAGGTGGTGTTCGATTACCTTCCTGGGAACACCAAATATGTCAGATGGTTGCGAAGCAAACACATTGACATTCGCCCGTAGGAAGGCAGCAAGCGTGATTTCCTATTTGCCATCGAGGGTGGCGCTAATAGTAAGTGTACCATCAGCGCCAACCAGCCCTGTTGGGACCTTCTTCATAGAGGGTGCAACAACCTTTGATCGCTTACTATTGGAACTCTCCGGCAAGTCATCAACAGGCCCAGCGCACTTCGAAGAGGCGCCCTTCCTGGACTCCTTGCTAGCTTTCTTCCCTTTCTTGCTTTCTGCCGCTCCCTGCGGCCTCTTCCGCGACTACTTCCCGGTACATCTTGTCCAAGCATATGATTGCATCCTTCTTATCTGATGGAATAGAAATGACGCCCATTGGTCCTGGCATCTTTAGAGTGTTGTAGGCATAGTGGCATGCCGCCATGAACTTGACCAGGGCTGGGTGACCAAGGATTCCATTGTACGGCAGGGGGATGTCAACCACATCAAACATGATCTTCTCAGTCCAGTAGTTTAACTCCCCTCCGAATGTTACCGGCAGCGTGATCTTCCCCTTAGGACAAATCCTTCCGGGGTTGATCCCTTGAAAAGTACAAGTATTCTTGAGCTCTTCGTCTGCTAACTGGAGCTTGCTGATGTCCTTGGGGGATATCAAATTCAACCTGGCCCCGCCATCGGCCAATATCTGTGTGACCTTGAGGTTGCGGATCGTTGGTGAGAACAACAACGGCAAACGCCCACCGCGGTGGTGCGGTCAGGGTGGTCCTCTTCATCAAAGACGGTTGGTGTGCTGGACCACTTGAGTGGCTTCCGAGAATCTGCCACTGGCTCCACAACATTGACTTCACGCTCCCACTGTTTAAGCTGGAGGTGGGAGGAATGCAAGGATGCACATCCGTCAATGCATAGGGCGTCAGTGGCTTTCTGGAACTCCTGCTCACTGGTTTCATCCTCCTCCCCTTCATCACTCTCATTGTTGCATCCCTTCTTCTCATGGCCTCTGGCGGGCTTCCCTTGATGTTGAGGGACCTTCCCGGGACGAACTCCCTTGCCACCTCCGCCTTTCCCACCAGCACCATCTTGATCTCTCTCCTTGTCACGCTTTTGCTTCTTGACAAGTTGCTCAACCTGATGACACTCTTGAAAATCGTGGCCCTTGGTTCAATGGATCTTGCAGTACGGCAGGTTAGCCTTCCGAGCCTACTTGGCAGCTACGGCTTCCCCGCAATCAGTGCACATGGCAACTTCCTTGCTGGGAACCTCGGTCTTGGCCTTCTTGCCGGTACTAGGATATGCTCGATCCTTCCATACCTAGCACTGCTTTATCCTTTCACTTCTTGCTATGTTTCTGGTTCTTCTTCTTCTCATTGGTGTCGTCATCGTCATCCTCTGAGTCGATGTTGATGCCATCTTCTTCACCGGGGAGTCACCTCCCCTCCTCCGTTCAGGCACACTTATCCGCCAGAGTGTATAGCTCATTCATAGTCTTGGGCAACCAGACGTTCATCTTGGAACGTATCCTACGGTTGTGCACTTTGGACTGGAACGCAGCTATCACAGCTGTCGGGTGGATGTCTGGAATGTTCCTGTGTACCCTGCTGAACCTCTGCATGTACTGCCGGAAACTCTCTCCTTCCTTCTGTGGGAGGAGTTGTAAGTCGCTGGGCCGTCCTGGTTCTTGATGGCTGCCCTTGAAGGTGCCAACAAATTCATGGCACAGGTTAGCCAAGGTTGAGATGGAATTTTCCGGCAAGTGCATCAGCCAGGACCTCACTTTTGGCTTGAGCGCCAAAGGGAAGTAGTTGGTGAACACTTTCTCATCTCTTCCTCCAGCATCTTGAACAGTGATGGTGTAGATGCTCAAGAACTTTGTTGGGTTCAACCTCCCGTCATAATTTTCCGGTATCTCTAGATTGAACGTGCGGGCAGATGGCCAATGGACTTGCCGCAGCTCACGAGTGAAGGTGGCGCACCCAACCTCGAAAGGCAGGTACCCATATCCACCAGGCATGGGCTCATCAACGTCGGGGCCATTGCGCCTATCGGACTGGCAACGGGTGCCGTGGTGTCGCTCGATGGTGACGCGCTGATCTCGACGCTCCAAAGGATCTAATGTAGCCATCGATACATCGTCAGGTTCTTGGTGTGTGGCTCTGGTTGCGCCCCCGGTGCTGGCTGCCGAGGAGGGCACTGCACCGTACGAGGAGCCCCTCTAGTGCAGCTAGTGAATCGGGTCGTCGTTGCGGCTCGTGAAGGCCGTGGCGGGCCTGCTCACTGTGAGACTCCCGCCTCAATGAAACCAATCAGGCTCTAGATGGTGGCTCTCCACTCATCCATTTGATCGGCCGCTGGCGGGAATCTCAATAGGAGTTGGGCCCACACCAGGGCCTCCAAAGTGGTGCTCGGCATAGACGACAACACAGACCAAGACGTCGCCTGGCTCCTGATGGTGCCAGCGGTGATGGCGTTGTGCTCTCTCCGTCGCGAGCCGGCCACCAGGGTGGCGTGGTGATGAGGTGGATGCGCTTGGGGATTGGCGACCCCATTCGGTGCATCGTCTTGGTTAGCTTGTCCTGGAAGTGGCGTGTGCCATGTAGCCGCACCCGCAGTGGGGGAGGCTAGAGGGTCACAGTTCGCCTTCGAGCAAGCGCCATCGCTGCGGCTACGTCCTTTGGTGGGGCAGAGAGGCGGAGATGGAATAATCTATCCACCCGCACCATGTGGAGCGGGGCTGCCGGGATGCTGTTGGAACTGCCCTTCTCTGGTGCCTCCCACTCCCATTTCGGACGCAGGGGGTACGGTGACCATGCCGACTGCGTCGGCCACATCCCATGTAGCGTCCACGGTGTTGGTGGCCGCATGCGAAGGGGCCTTAGAGGTGGACGGGTGAGCTGCAACACCAGACTTTTTCTTGGGCGCCATGGATGATGGAGCTGTTGATGGAGAAAGTGTCGATGAAGATGATGCGCTGCTTACACCCTCGGGTTCGTGCAAGCGCTCCCCCTACCTGGCGCGCCAAAGATGTCATGGGAAAACATGGCCACCTATGAGGCCATCGACCCCTTGTGGTTCGGCAAGGGGGAACGGCGTGTTGCACAAAGAGCGGAGAGCGTAGAGCGGCACAACAGCGTAGACACGGGCAGTTCTTACTCATGTTCGGGCCACCAGGAGGCGTGAAAAACTACTCCTGCTTTGGTGGATTGATGTATGGATGGTGTGGAGATGCAGCGCTCTTGCCCGGAAAGGTTGCCTCGGGACGAGAGCAGCTACACGTGTATGATTTTACAGAGGTCTGAATCCTCTCTAAGGTAGCCATGACCCTTCTTTTATAGGTCCAGGGGTTACGACAATGGCAAAATAGTAATTATCCCATGTTTAAATAGCCATACTACTATCATACCTAACTCTGCAGACAGGACAAGGCGTATTAAATGCACTGCTTAATGTCACATCATGGCGTGGCCTGGCGAGCCTTGCCGCGCCGTGCATCCACCTTCTCGCCTGCCTGCATGACACGTCCTTGGAGGGGTGTCATTTGGAGGTGATTTCCTTCAGAAATGGTTGCCACGTACCAAATAGCAGACACTTAATCACTTGGGGATTGACACGACACCTATATGTTACTTGCGTTGCTGTGAGGTGGAGCGGTGGAGCCCTGGCGGGGTAAGCCGCCCTCGGCATCCTCGGCAAGCCTGTCGGGGGAGTCTTGAGACTTGTCTTCGGGGTGACCTCGACCCCGCCAGGCTCGCCTGCCCGGCAAGGGAGGTTTTTCTTTAGTGATATCTTGCTCCTTTGGTTGGTCTTGGTCTTCTTGATCCACCCTTTGATTTCTCAAAGAGCTTATCTCTTCTACTCGGCCTTGTCTTGGATGCTACCTTGCCCTCAAGCCTATGTACAGTCTGGGCAACACACCTCGGGTTTGTTGCACTGACACAATCTATCGAAGAACAATTATCATAATTAAAACCCTTGAAATCCAAAAGAGTGGGTTCATCGCTACTTAAAGTTTTGACCTCTCCAATCCCACTTTTATCAATTTTTGCATTAAGATCTGTAAACTCCGAATCATTAGGACACCTTCTAGCTAAAGTTGACTCATCTCCAGTCCTATCTTTATCAAGATTTATATTAGAAAACAAAGATTCAATAGGAGTCACATCAATCACTTTAAGATCTTCATCATTATTTTCATACGACTCCGGTTTAGCTGCCATCTTATTTACCAAAGTAGTTTGTTTATCGGAAATTTGACCCACTAAATTTTCAAGATGAGCAAATTGAGATTTAAGACCATAAAATTCCTTACACCTATCATCGAGCTCTTTATAAATATACTCCATCATAGTTGTTTGCTCTTTATGTTTGTTTCTAAAGAAACTATTATGCTCAAATTGTAGGGACATGAATTTTCAGCCTCTTCCAACTTCGTATAGTAAGGATCAAAACTCTTGGGTTGAGCCATACGGGAAATCAAATGAACGAAAATACGGGTGGAAGAAGGGCGAGTCTTTTTGTGTTTTTCAGAAAACATTTTAGAAGTGGGGGAGAGGAAAACGAGAGGCAAATGGCAAATAATGTAATGCAAGAGATGAGTGTTTATGGTGGGTACTTGGTAGGCTTTATGTAGATCTCCCCGGCAATGGCGCCAGAAATTCTTCCTGCTACTTCTTGAGCTTGCGTTGGTTTTTCCCTTGAAGAGGAAAGGGTGATGCAGCAAAGTAGAGATAAGTATTTCCCTTAGTTAATAACAAAGGTATCAATCCGGTAGGAGATACACGCAAGTCCCCAATCTATTCACCTGCACAAACAATCAAACCCTTTCACCCAACGCGATAAAGGGGTTGTCAATCCCTTCATGGTCACTTGCAAAGGTAAGATCTGATAGAGATAGAAATAAAAGATTACTAAACGTAAAACAAAGTAAAAACAAATAAATTGCAGCAAGGTATTTTTGGGTTTTTTGGTTTATAAATCTGAAAATATGTGATGGAAAATAGACCCGAGGGCCATAGGTTTCACTAGAGGCATCTCTCTTGAAGGAAAATAATACGGTGGGTGAACAAATTACTGCCGAGCAATTGATAGAAAAGCGCAAAGTTATGACAATATCCAAGGTAATGATTATGAATATAGGCATCACATCTGTGTCAAATAGACTGACTCCTGCCTGCATCCACTACTATTACTCCGCACATCGACTGCTATCCAGCATGCATCTAGAGTATTTTATTCAAAAGAACGGAATAACGCCTTAAGCAAGATAACATGATGCAGAGGGATAAACTCAAGAAATATGATGAAAACCCCATCTTTTTACCCTTGATGGCAACAATACAAATACGTGCCTCGCTATCCCTACTTTGTCACTGGGTGAGGACACCGCAAGATTGAACCCAAAACTAGGCACCTCTTCCATTGCAAGAAGAACCAATCTAGTTGACCAAAATAAACTGATAATTCAAAGAGAAATACAAAGATATCAAATCATGCAAAGAAGAATCCAGAGAAGATTCAAATAATATTCATAGATAAACTGATCATAAATCCACAATTCATCGGATCTCGACAAACACATCAGAAAAGAATATTACATTGGATGGATCTCTAAGAACATCGAGGAGAACATGCTATTGAGGATCAAAGAGGGAGAAGAAGCCACCTAGCTACTAGCTATGAACTCGTAGGTCTGTGGTAAACTACTCACGCTTCATCAGAAGGGCAATAGGGTTGATGTAGAAGCCCTCCGTGATTGAATCCCCCTCCTACAGGATGCCGGAAAAGGCCCCAAGATGGGATCTCACGGGAACAGAAGGTTACGGCGGCGAAATGTATTTTTGTGGATGCTTCTGGTCGTTTGGAAATATTTCTGAATTTATAGGCTTAATATTAGGGTTGGAGGAGTCCCGTGGGGCCCACAAGCTAGGGAGGTGCCCCCCTAGGGCGCGCCCTGAGGGCTTGTGGAGCCTCGGGACTCTTCTACCTTCCTCTCCAAGTCCCACATGTGCCTTCTGGTCCAAGAAAAATCATCGTAAAGTTTTATTCTGTTTGTACTCCATTTGATATTCCTTTTTTGTAAAACTCAAAAATAAGGAAAAAACTGAAACTGACACTAGGCTGTGGCTTAATAACTTGGTCCCAAAAATAATATAAAACAACATATTAATCCATATAAAACATCGAAAACAGATAATATAATAGCATGGTACAATCAAAAATTATAGATATGTTGGAGACGTATCACGGATGGAACCTGAATAGGCGATAAACCTGGACTAGGGACTTGTGTGATTTGTCAGGCCGTGGCTGACGCCCTCGCCAGGCTTCCGCTTGAAGGTTGCTGAGATACATACCATGTACATGGTGATAAGTGGTGGGAGCGTGTGTGAAAAAGTACACCACTGCAGGGTAATATGACCTATACGAATAGTCGCGGCCGCGGATATGGACTACTTGGAATGCTTACATTGTTCATAGATAACTTGATGTGGATATTGTAAAATGCACAAGATAAGTGTGAATGCAATGGATGGCCTTCTCATAGGGAGAAGGGAGCGGATCCATAGTGGTGTATTGATCTGGTGAATATGTGGACTCGTATGCACTTTCTCACCTCAAAGAATATACTGGTAGTCCTAGTATAGGATAGCCACTGAGTCAAAGCTGGCTTGCTGTAGTTAAACTCCACTAACCTTCCTTTGCTTATACTTATGCATATGTAGCTATTTCTGATGTAAGTGTTGCTTGGTACATTTGTACTCATGTTTGCTTAATTTATGTTTTTGCAGAGAGACTTCAGTCTCACTAGTAGTTCTATGTGGGCTTCGACAATTAGCTTGGGAATCCCAGACAGAGGTCTGGCTCCTTTGGAGGGTCTTGTAGATAGACATGCTTTCTAGCCTTCTTCTTTTCAGATGTCTATAATCACACATGTTTATGCTTCCGCTTGTGCTTGTTGCTTGTCTGACTTGAATGTTGGGTCATGAGACCCATGTTTGTAATATCTGGCTCCTCGGAGCCTATTGTATAAATACTTTGATTCGTAGAGTTTTGTTGTGATGCCATGTTGTATTTACACATATCGAGCATATTGTGTGTATGTTATTGAAATGCTTGGTATGTGTGGGGTCCGACACCTGGTTGTTTATTCTTGGTAGCCTTCCTTAGGGGGAAATGTCTCCTAGTGCTTCCATTGATCCATGGTAGTTCACTACTGCTCCAGAACACTTAGGTTGGACGGTATGTATCCTTCTTTGTTTATGTGTCTGTCCCTTCGGGGAAATGTCATGCATTGTTCCTTTTAAGTCCTTATAGCTTGCTACGACTTGGGTTCATACGTTCATAACCAACACATTCATTGCTAGGTTTCATATGCCTGACCCTGTAAGTTTGTGCCACCTTAGGTTTACGACTAGTCATGTCGGCCAGGGTTCTCTGTCATATGGATGCTAGCGACACTACCATATATGTGAGCCAAAATGTGCAAACGGTCTTGATCTAGGTAAGGCTGCAACCGTGGCGATACCGTGCGTGAGGCCGCAAAGTGATATGATGTGTTACATGCTAGAGCGGTGTGACGTAGGATCAGGGTCCTGGCACTTCATCCAAGCGTGCCCTCTCCTCGGCCGAAATGACAGGTGCTGAATAATTCATAAACCATGGGCGGCAAAACACCCTCACTTCAGCCAAAATCGCTCGCGCCCACTATTTCAAAACATGCCCTCCTAGCCCAAAATTGCTGGTGCCCTTGATTTGGGAGAAGCAAAGTTTCCCTACTATCCTCGACCCTCAAGACACAGACCCAAGCCCAGAAGCCAAAAGGCAGGGGTAGAACTGTAACTTCCCCCACATTTTAGACAAATGCATCCATAAGACATGGTTCCCCAACCCAATTCCCCATTCATATAGAGTGGGCGCCAAATCACCTTCTCCCCAGCCATGAAACCTCAGCCCCTCCTCCATGGAACCCCCACTGAACCAAATTCACCGCCACCCTCCTCCCCAATGCCGGAGACGTCGTCTGTTTGCCGTCGTACACTGGGTTGTGTGCCTCTTACTTCGTGTTGCTGGAGCTGCCTCGATGATAATTGCGTGAACCGTACATGAGCTGATTTACCCATTCCGTTGTGCACAACACCAGCGTGGCTCCAACTTCGGACGTGTACAGGGCCCCGGTGTGACTTCCTCGTAGTCGTTGAACGTCGCGACATATCTGCTTTCCTATCGCCGGGAGCCATCCCAACCTCGCCGGCCTCACCGGCTCGGCAGCTGGAGCTGCCTACTTCATCGGGTCGCAAAATAGGTCGTACACTCATTTGAAATCACTTTATTTAGGCGTCAGTCGCCTGAATTTTTATTCTAGGCCAGTTGATTCCAATGGGAAGCACCACCCCTCAAGGCGTTTGAGCTCCTAGGTTGTGGGTTGGCTGGGGCAGTGATACGTCTCCAACGTATCTATAATTTTTGATTGTTCCATGCTATTATATTACCTGCTTTGGATGTTTATGGGCTTTACTATACACTTTTATATCATTTTTGGGACTAACCTATTAACCGGAGGCCCAGCCCAAATTGTTGTTTTTTGCCTATTTCAGTGTTTCGCAGAAAAGGAATATCAAACTGAGTCCAAACGGAATGAAACCTTTGGGAGAGTTATTTTTGGAACAAACGCAATCCAGGAGACTTGGAGTGGACGTCAAGAAGCAAACGAGGAAGCCATGAGGCAGGGAAGCGTGCCCTAGGGGGGTGGGCGCTCCCCCCACCCTCGTGGGCCCCTCGTGGCTCCCCTGACCGACCTCCTTCCCCTATATATACTTGCATACCCTGAAAACATCCAGGGGCACCACGAAACCCTATTTCCACTGCCGCAACCTTCTGTACCCGTGAGATCCCATCTTGGAGCCTTTTCCGGCGCTCCGCCGGAGGGGGAATCAATCACGGAGGGCTTCTACATCAACGCCAAAGCCTCTCCGATGAAGTGTGAGTAGTTTACCACAGACCTTCGGTTCCATAGTTGTTAGCTAGATGTCTTCTTCTCTCTCTTTGAATCTCAATACAAAGTTCTCCTCGATCTTCTTGGAGATCTATTCGATGTAACTCTTTTTGCAGTGTGTTTGTCGAGATCCGATAAATTGTGGGTTTATGATCAAGTTTATCTATGAGAAATATTTGAATCTTCTCTGAATTCTTTTATGTATGATTGGTTATCTTTGCAAGTCTCTTTGAATTATCAGTTTGGTTTGGCCTACTAGATTGATCTTTCTTGCAATGGGAGAAGTTCTTAGCTTCGGGTTCAATCTTGTGGTGTCCTTTCCAAGTGACAGCAGGGGCAGCAAGGCACGTATTGCATTGTTGCCATCGAGGATAAAAAGATGGGGTTTATACCATATTGCTTGAGTTTATCCCTCTACATCATTTCATCTTGCCTAATGCGTTACTCTGTTCTTATGAACTTAATACTCTAGATGCATGCTGGATAGCGGTCGATGTGTGGAGTAATAGTAGTAGATGCAGAATTGTTTCGATCTACTTGTCGCGGACGTGATGCCTATAAACATGATCATGCCTAGATATTCTCATAACTATGCACTTTTCTATCAATTGCTCGATAGTAATTTGTTCACCCACCGTAATACTTATGCTATCTTGAGAGAAGCCACTAGTGAAACCTATGGCCCCCGGGTCTATTTTCCATCATATAAGTTTTCGATCTACTTTATTTTGCAATCTTTACTTTTCAATCTATATCATAAAAATACCAAAAATATTTATCTTATCTTATTATCTCTATCAGATCTCACTTTCGCAAGTGGCCGTGAAGGGATTGACAACCCCTTTATCGCATTGGTTGTGACGTTCTTATTTGTTTATGTAGGTACGAGGGACTTGCATGTAGCCTCCTACTGGATTGATACCTTGGTTCTCAAAACTGAGGGAAATACTTACGCTACTTTGCTGCATCACCCTATCCTCTTCAAGGGAAAACCAACGCAGTGCTCAAGAGGTAGCAAGAAGGATTTCTGGCGCCGTTGCCGGGGAGGTCTTCGCTCAAGTCAGGACATACCAAGTACCCATCACAAACTCTTCTCCCTCGCATTACATTATTTTCCATTTGCCTCTCATTTTCCTCTCCCTCACTTCACCCTTGCCGTTTTATTCGCCCTCTCTTTTCCATTCGCCTTTTTTTCGCTTGTCTCTTGTGTGCTTGTGTGTTGGATTGCTTGTCACGATGGCTCAAGATAATACTAAATTGTGTGACTTTTCCAATACCAACAATAATGATTTCCTTAGCACTCTGATTTCTCCTCTTACCGATGTTGAATCTTGTGAAATTAATGCTGCTTTGTTGAATCTTGTCATGAAAGATCAATTCTCTGGCCTTCCTAGTGAAGATGCCACTACTCGTCTAAACAATTTTGTTGATTTGTGTGATATGCAAAAGAAGAAAGACATGGATAATGATATTGTTAAATTGAATCTATTTCTGTTTTCACTTAGAGATCATGCTAAAACTTGGTTTTCGTCTTTGCCTAAAAATAGTATTGATTCATGGAATAAGTGCAAAGATGCTTTTATCTCTAAGTATTTTCCTCTCGCTAAGATCATCTCTATTAGAAACGATATTATGAATTTTAAGCAACTTGATCATGAGCATGTTGCACAATCTTGGGAGAGGATGAAATTAATGATTCGCAATTGCCCTACACATGGATTAATTTATGGACGATCATACAAAAAATTTATGCCAGATTGAATTTTGCTTCTAGAAATCTTTTAGATTCGGCCGCGGGAGGCACTTTCATGGAAATCACTTTAGGAGAAGCTACAAAACTCCTAGATAATATTATGGTTAATTATTCTCAATGGCACACAGAAAGATCTACTAGTAAAAAGGTTCATGCGATAGAAGCGATTAATGTTTTGAGTGGAAAGATGGATGAACTTATGAAATTGTTTGCTAATAAGAGTGCTCCTATTGATCCTAATGATATGCCTTTGTCTACTTTGATTGAGAATAATAATGAATCTATGGATGTGAAATTTGTTGGTAGGAATAATTTTGGTAACAATGCTTATAGAGGAAACTTTAATCCTAGGCCTTTTCCTAGTAATTCCTCTAATAATTATGGTAATTCCTACAACAACTCTTATGGAAATTTTAATAAGATGCCCTCTGATTTTGAGATTAGTGTTAAAGAATTTATGATCTCTCAAAAGAATTTCAATGCTTCGCTTGAACAAAAATTGCCTAAGATTTATGAATTGGCTAGGAACGTGGATAGAATTTCTCTTAATGTTGATTCTTTGAAACTTAGATCTATTCCACCTAAGCAAGATATCAATGAGTCTCTCAAAGCCATGAGAATTTCCATTGATGAGTGCAAAGAAAGAACCGCTAGAATGCGTGCTAACAAAGATTGCTTTGTAAGAGCGTGTTCTTCTAATTTTCATGATAATAATGATGAAGATCTGAAAGTGATTGATGTGTCCCCTATTAAATCTTTGTCTTGCAATATGAATCTTTGTAATAATGGGACTGGAGATGAGTCAACTTTAGTTAAAAGGCGTCCCAATGATTCGGAGTTTTTAGATCTTGATGCTAAAATTGGTAAAAGTAGGATTGGAGAGGTCAAAACTTTACATAGCAATGAACCCACTATTTTGGATTTCAAGGAATTTAATTATGATAATTGTTCTTTAGTAGATTATATTTCCTTGTTGCAATCCGTGTTAAACTCTCCTCATGCTTATAGTCAAAATAAAGCTTTTTCTAAACATATCGTTGATGCTTTTAATGCAATCTTATGAAGAAAAACTTGAATTGGAAGTTTATATCCCTAGAAAACTTTATGATGAGTGGGAACCTACTATTAAAATTAAAATTAAAGATCATGAATGCTATGGTTTGTGTGATTTGGGTGCTAGTGTTTTCACGGTTCCAAAAACTTTATGTGATGTGCTAGGTTTCCGTGAATTTGATGATTGCTCTTTAAAGTTGCACCTTGCGGATTCCACCATTAAGAAACCTATGGGAAGGATTAATGATGTTCTTATTGTTGCAAATAGGAATTATGTGCCTGTAGATTTTATGTTCTTGATATAGATTGCAATCTCTCATGTCCTATTATTCTTGGTAGACCTTTCCTTAGAACGATTGGTGCAATTATTTATATGAAAGAAGGAAATATTAGATTCCAATTTCCATTAAGGAAAGGCATGGAACACTTTCCTAGGAAGAAAATGAAATACCTTATGAATCTATTATGAGAGCCACTTATGAATTGATACCAAAGATGGCAATACTCAGATCTATTCTCGTTTTTATGCCTAGCTAGGGGCGTTAAACGGTAGCGCTTGTTGGGAGGCAACCCAATTTTATTTTTGTTCTTTACTTTTTGCTCCTGTTTAGTATTAAATAATTCATATAGCCTCTGGTTAGATGTGATTTTATGTTTTTAATTAGTGTTTGTGCCAAGTAGAACCTATAGGATCAACTTGGGTGATAGTTAATTTGATCTTGCTGAAAAACAGAAACTTTTGCGCGCACGAGAATAATTTTAATAAATCACAAAAATGTGATTTTTAGTTGATTCTTTTTGCAGAAGATTAATAGACAAATTTCCTAGGACTTAATGTTTTGGTAGGATTTTTAGAGTTCCATAAGTATTCAAAAGTTATAGATTGCTACAGACTGTTCTGTTTTTGACAGATTCTATTTTTCGTGTGTCGTTTGCTTACTTTGATGAATCTATGGCTAGTATCGGGGGGTATGAACCATAGAGAAGTTGGAATACAGTAGGTTTAACACCAATATAAATAAAGAATGAGTTCATTACAGTACCTTAAAGTGGTGGTTTGCTTTCTTGCACTAACGGAGCTCATGAGATTTTCTGTTGAGTTTTGTGTTGTGAAGTTTTCAAGTTTTGGGTAAAGATTTGATGGACTATGGAATAAGGAGTGGCAAGAGCCTCAGCTTGGGGATGCCCAAGGCACCCCAAAGTAAATTAAAGTATAACCAAAAGCCTAAGCTTGGGGATGCCCCGGAAGGCATCCCCTCTTTCGTCTCCGTCTATCGGTAACTTTACTTGGAGCTATATTTTTATTCACCACATGATATGTGTTTTGCTTGGAGCGTCTTGTATTATTTGATTATTTTCTTTTTAGTTTACCACAATCATTCTTGTACACACCTTTTGGAAGAGACACACATGAATCGGAATTTATTAGAATAATCTATGTGCTTCACTTATATCTTTTGAGCTAGATAATTTTGCTCTAGTGCTTCACTTATATCTTTTTGGAGCACGGCGGTGGTTTTATTTTGTAGAAATTATTGATCTCTCATTCTTCACTTATATTATTTTGAGAGTCTTTTAGAACAGCATGGTATTTGCTTTGGTTATAAAATTTGTCCTAATATGATGGGCATCCAAGCTGGGTATAATAAAAACTATCATATAGAGTGCATTGAACATTATGATCAATTTGATACTTGATAATTGTTTTGAGATATAGAGGTGATAATGTTAGAGTCATGCTAGTTGGGTAATTATGAAATTGAGAAATACTTGTGTTAAAGTTGGCAAGTCCCGTAGCATGCATGTATGGTAAAAGTTGTGTGACAAATTTGTAGCATGGGGTGCTCTTTGATTGCCTTCCTTATGTGTGGAGGTCGGGATCGCGTGATGGTTAACTCCTACCAACCCTTCCCCTAGGAGCATGCATGGTAGTACTTTGCTTCGAGGGCTAATAAACTTTTGCAATAAGTATATGAGTTCTTTATGACTAATGTGAGCCCATGGATTATACGCACTCTTACCCTTCCATCATTGCTAGCCTCTGCGGTACCATGCATTGCCCTTTCTCACCTTGAGAGTTGGTGCAAACTTCGCCGGTGCATCCAAACCCCGTGATACGATACGCTCTATCACACATAAACCTCCTTATATCTTCCTCAAAACAGCCACCATACCTACCTATTATGGCATTTCCATAGCCATTCCGAGATATATTGCCATGCAACTTTCCACCGTTCCATTTATTATGACACGCTCCATCATTGTCATATTGCTTTTGCATGATCGTGTAGTTGACATCGTATTCGTGGCAAAGCCACCTTTATAACTCTTTCATACATGTCGCTCTTGATTCATTGCATATCCCGGTATACCGCCGGAGGCATTCACATAGAGTCATATTTTGTTCTAAGTATTGAGTCGTAATTCATGAGTTGTAAATCAGTAAAAGTGTGATGATCTTCATTATGAGAGCATTGTCCCAAGTGAGGAAAGGATGATGGAGACTATGATTCCCCCACAAGTCGGGATGAGACTTCAGACTTTATGAAAAATAAAAGAGGCCAAAGAAGCCCAAATAAAAAAAGAGGCCAAAGAAGCCCACCAAAAAATGAGAAAAAAAGAGAGAAGGGACAATGTTACTATCCTTTTTCCACACTTGTGCTTCAAAATAGCACCATGATCTTCATGATAGAGAGTCTCCTATGTTGTCACTTTCATATACTAGTGGGAATTTTTCATTATAGAACTTGGCTTGTATATTCCAATGATGGGCTTCCTCAAAATGCCCTAGGTCTTCGTGAGCAAGCAAGTTGGATGCACACCCACTTAGTTTCTTTTTGATGAGCTTTCATACATTTATAGCTCTAGTGCATCCGTTGCATGGCAATCCCTACTCCTCGCATTGACATCAATTGATGGGCATCTCCATAGCCCGTTGATTAGATGCGTCAATGTGAGACTTTATCCTTTTTTGTCTTCTCCACACAACCTCCATCATCATATTCTATTCCACCCATAGTGCTATATCCATGGCTTACGCTCATGTATTGCGTGAGAGTTGAAAAAGCTGAAGCGCGTTAAAAAGTATGAACCAATTGCTTGGCTGAAACCGGGGTTGTGCATGATCGGAGTCTGATGCGCGTGGATGTGAAGGCGGCGCCCTCGCTGGCCCCTTTGCCGGCATGTGTGAGCACCTAGAGGGTGAACGCGCCGCCGTCAAACGGCTTGGTGGTGGTGCCCTTTGCCCCGTTGGGGTTTGTTCTTCACCCGACACCTTGGTTTGCTGATGCGCGTCGAGATCGAGAGGAACGGCAAGGCCTCGACGCCAGCGCAACTTTTCCGGCGAGGATCTCTTTGCCCTATTTAGGGTTCTTTCGGAGGGGAATTATTTTCTTTGATTTCTTTTTCTACCTGAAAAGTCTAAGCGTAGTAGGCTCTGACACCATTGATAGACTCTCTGGATTTGGTAGGCTAGATTAGATCGGTAGTTTTACCTTCTCCTTGGCTCGAGGAGCTCGAGCTGGTGGCCATGGTGGAAGGTGGCCGGTGATGGCAGTGTGTGGGCGAAGTGGTGGCGGCGGTGCTTCCCATCGAAACGCGCTAACCCTAGATCGGTAGGGATGTTGGTGGGGCTGCGGCGCATGGTGAACCTCGTGTCATGTGCGGCCGGTTCCCCCACCTCTTCATATAGCGCGGTGACAGGGGCCCACCAACCCCGTCAGCGAGATAGAGAAAAGGAAGAAAAAACAAAAAAACAAAGAAGGGAGAGAGCTATGGGGTGGGCTGTAGTCGAGCGGGGAAATGGGCCGCCTACAACTATTGATGCCTAGCGTGTGCATAGGCGAAGAGCTGCATGTTGGGTTTGCTACTGCGCAACCCAACTACACAGTAAAGTTCTGGCTAAAAGCTTTACTGCACAGGACAACTATTGGATAAAATAAATTACAGAGTACTTTCTAAAAGTTCCAAAATACACATAAAAATATTATTACTATTATATAATACTGTGAACATTTTTACAACACAAATGAATTTTGGAAAATTATTTATGCAATAGGATCTAATAAAAACACTATAACAACATCTATAAATAACTTTTGTCTTTCAACAATTCCAAAATGATTTCATGTAAACTCCAAGGAATATTCTTAACACTTCCCAACTATACTTAAAAAGGAAGAAGTCATAATATCTCCACTCCAAATATTTTGCCTTGAGTTGGAAAACACTTTCAATACTGAGAAAATTCAAATATGCATAGAAATCAGGATGAAAAAGAATGATCCTATTAACATTCCAAATCTAAAAATTTGGGATGTTACATGGAACAACCTGAAGGTTTTTTTATTCCTGGAAAAGAAAAGCTTGTCTGTGAGTTAAAGAAATCTATTTATGGATTGAAGCAATCCCATAGATAGTGATACAAGAGATTCGACACCTTTACACTCTCTCAAGGTTTCAAAAGGTCTGACTATGATAGTTGTGTTTATTTGAAAACTGTCAAAGGTTCAACTATTTATTTGCTCATTTATGTTGATGATATAATAATTGTTGCAAAGAGTATGTCAGAGATGAATGAACTAAAGAAGCAATTGAGTAATGAATTTGAGATGAAGGATTTGGGTGCAGCAAAAAAATACTTGGCATGTAAATATCCAGAGATAGACCTTCTGGAAAGGTATATCTAAGTCAGAAGGGATATATTGATAAAGTTCTTCATCGTTTTAATATGCATAATGCCAAGCGAGTAAGTACTCCGTTATCTGCACACTTCAAATTATCATCAGCCTTATGTCCTAAGTCATATGCCGATATTGAGTACATGTCTAGAGTTCCCTATTCGAGTGTGGTTGGTTCACTTATGTATGCCATGGTTTGTTCTCGTCCTGATTAATCATATGCATTGAGTGTTGTCAGTAAATACATGGCTAATCCTGAAAAAGAGCATTGGAAAGCAGTTCAGTGGATTTTCAGATACCTGCGAGGTACTTCTAATGCTTATTTACAGTTTGGGAAAACTAGAGATGGACTTTTTTGTTGATTCTGGTTTTGCTAGTGATTTGGATAAGAGAAGATCACTCATAGGCTATGTTTTCACCATTGGTGGTTGTGCTATGAGTTGGAGAGCAACTTTGCAGTCTATTGTGGCTTGTTACACTACTGATGCCGAGTATATGGCTATTTCTGAGGCATGCAAAGAAGCTATCTGGTTGAGAGGTTTGTATGCTGAGCTTTCTCGAGATTCATCTTGCCCTATCGTATTTAGTGACAGTCCAAGTGTTATATATCTTACAAAGAATCCAATGTATCATGAGAGAACAAAGCACATTGATGTCAGATATCACTATATTCGAGATGTTGTTGTTGAAGGTGATTTGAAGGTATGCAAGATAAGTACTCATGATAATCCTGCAAATATGATGACAAAGCCAGTTCCTACCAATAAGTTTGAGATTTCCTCGGGCTTAGTTGGTATTGCTCACTAGTCATATGGACTTTGACGCACAAGGTGTCTATGCTGATTTGGATGGAGTTGTTTACTTTTTTTGACTATTGGAGGGAATTTGGCTCAAGGTGGATATTGTTAAATTATGATCCAAATTCTATCGTATTGGACTAGACGTAGTACAAACGGTGTGGGACTTTGTGTTGATACCGACGCGTACGAGTACAACTCGTTTACTTCTCCTACAAGGACTCTTATGTGTTGCCCCTCATATATACCCCATGTAGTCGCACCTAAGACAGTCTGTCCTCTTGTGCTTGTAATACTCCTCCCGCATAGTGATTGCACCTTCGTGCGTCCGTGATTTTATCCCGCAAGGGTTTCCACGTAAAAATCCATTTGCTCTCGTGTCTCGTTTATTCTCGTTTTATCTAACAATTATTGACTGTTGTGCGTTCATTCCTTGCGAGGTAAAGATTGCCGACGAGATGCTCATCATTGTGTCTCTCATGGCGATGCCCAACCAACTTGATGGTGCTCTCTATCGTGCTATCGACGCTAGTTGTTGGGACAGTAGTTGAAACCAAAGCTTTTGCAGCACCTGATTGTTTGGCAAAATAGGTTGCAATTTTCAATTACCCCTATTCTATGCTGGTGTTTAGTGGTTTGATACTTGCACTTGAATTGGCTAGAATCCTTCAAAATTAGTGTCTACAAATACAAGTTGTGCAAATTCCCGTAATGTTATAATTGTAGATAATGCTTTCCTCCAGTCCACGTTTCAAGTTATTTCTCCCCAAACTCAAACAAGCCTCTAAGTTAGAACAGAAAAGTTGCATAGGCAACAAACTACTGGATACTTCACATCCTTTAGGTAATCAATCTGCATGTTTAAATTTTATGTGATTTTCTTTTGCTTCACCTTTTCTTACTATCTTACCTTTTAAGTGATGTAGAAGCGACTTCACTAGGAGTTAGATGTGGATTATATATATGTGGAACTTTTTGCTACTACTGATGGGCTAGCTAAAAGAAACAAATTTAGTATTGTTATTCTCATGGAACATGCAAAGAGATCTATTGGCATGTATATTTTTTGATATATTCCTTTAATTTGTTTCCAGAACTTATTATGCCCACGACCACTGCAACGGACTTCGTGGCCGACCTGCTTATCCTTTACGTGGCGACAATGTGTGACCCAATGTCCGACTTTGAAAGCCGACATGGACGGCGGCTTCAAGTGCTCCAACATCTTCTTGGTATGCAGACGGGCACCACTGAGGGCTTAGCCAAGCTATTTTTTTACCTATTTAACAACTAAGCGCAAGATATTGTCAACGGATAAATTTGGATGGATAGGATTTTACTAATGTTTATTGATGATGCTTTGTTTCGGGATATGTGGAGAGGTTTTTTGCACTGTAGTTCAAGACAGACTGTAGATTACATGGCTAAACAAAATTATTTACGGTTAATAAGTCATGTTCTTGCTACTTTATTAAGTGTTCAAGCATGCCTACTATGATCCCGCGCTTTCTCTTTGTGTATGGCTTGTTGTGAAAACACCAAACAGAACATGTGCTTGATTAATTCAGTCAAACCATTAGTTGTCAAATGTACGAAAGTGTAATGTTCTCATGTCTATTATGATGATTCAAGTATATTGCTTCTCTTAAGAAGGTTAGAGTCAACGAGGAAGCACATAATTGTGTTTGATGCATTCTTCAGGTTGAGGGTCTGATAATGGACTTAACACAACTGTCGGAGAGAGATTGAAATATTGAAGATGGCAGCAGTGGAGGAAGCTGAAGTTGGTAGATCAATTGAGCAAGACTTCCAGACCCAGGTGCGTTTATAATTGAGTTGTTTGTAAAACCAGTGCTACATGGTTCCACTTTGCGTCTTTGTAGTTATTTTGCTGAAGGTGTGCATGAGTTTTAGCTATTTATTGTTTAGTTTTAACTTTAGAAACATGGAAGTTGTCCCTTTTTATAAATAACTTCATGTGGAGAAGTATTCTTTTCAAGGGAATCAAGATCAAGAATTTGTATTAGAGGTTGGCAGTGATAATATAGTGAGTCCGCATTTTATATCAGCTAGCAAGATTTCACAGAAATATGTTAGAGGAATTGCAACAACCTTGACTAAATATTATTTTCCTTCTTCCTTTCTGGTTTTAGACAAAAAACAGTAGCGAATCTCAGTCCTTCTACTGTCGCGGTACTTGTAGTAGAGCAACTACTACCTCAGACTTTAGAGAAGATGGGCATGAATGGTTGTTCTTTTGTAGGTTCCTCCAAGAACAAGTGCATCATATTTTTGTGTATCAGGTAGCTTATTCAGCCCGTACTTACTTTACCAACAGATTCATGATTGAGAGAAGTAGCTTAAATGCCCCTGTATTGGTGCATACAGACTAACTGGGAGTTTTTTGAAGGTTAGAGTTCTAGCATCTTAGCATGTCCATTATCCAACAGACTATAAAAGGTCATAATTTTTGATTGTGTGCCCCTTTGTGTGTGCACATGGGTAAAAGATCCTTGGACATTTTAACTTTTTAGATCTCTGGAGCACCTTGAGCTAGCAATCCAGCCTACACTGTCACTTTTCGTATGACCAAAGCTCAAGAGAAAAAAGAACTGAATATTGTCCTAACATTCTTGTGAATCTGCACCTGAAAGTTTTAATTTTTGCAGCAAATGATGCAGAGAAACAAGACTAACAAGTGTGAAATAGTGGATCATACAAAGGACTTGTGTCGATTGGTCTGTCATAGTCAAAGAACGACAGGAAAATAAACTAAGCACGACATGTCAGAATAATAGCAGAACCAGAGCAAGAGAAAAAAGTTGATTAGCAGGTCAACAGTGAATCCTGCTAAGAGAGAATCCACACGTGCATCCTTTTGCCACTGCTGAAGCCCCACATCCTCGATCTCGACAGGCTCGCCTGCCATCCTGGCCGGCGTCTTCGCTATGGCCCCCAAAGCCCCGCAACCACTTCGCCGGCTACTGCTAGAGCAGAGCACATCGGTAGACACCACCACCCAAGGTAATACTTTCGGTCACGCTTACGAACATTTTTTTACGAAAACATAAATTTCATTTCTAGGCAGCATGTTCCTCCCCAGGCATCAACAATGTGCAACAGTTGAACCAAAAGGTGAGGTTGCTAGCTCCCTTGCGGCTGTTTCATTTGATTTGTCATGTGACATTACATACGTACATAATTGTAACCCGGCCTAAGCTTCCTAGAAATACATATGTTTCTCTAGGAAGTTTGGATATGTTCTAACTCTTCTCGGTTGGGATTAACTGGATATGTTCTAACTCTTCTGAATTTGAATATGTTCTAACTCTTCACAACGGGGGATATATATTGATCTTGGGGATTTGACAGTGACGTAACGTTTTGTGTACAAGTTGATCCGTCTTTTTGGTCAGTTTTTTCGTTGATGAAGGACAAAGTCCGCACCAAGAAGATCATTCTGATGAATTCAAGAGAATCAAGATACAATAAATATGCCGATTATAAAAATGCGTACAGATACACAAGTGGTTTCAGATATCTTTGCTTGATTTGGATCTGCACAAAGAAAAAGGATGGTCACATATGGTAGTTACTTCCATGTTACAATGCTCTTCGGTAGGCTGCATAATCACGTTGAAGTTCATCACAACATTCACATTCTTAGTGTTGTTATCATTCATATATCATATATCTCTACAGTGTTTGATCACAATTTAGATAATTGATCTGACATTGCTCATCTTTCAGTATAAAGTCTTTTTTTTCAGATATACATCTCCCATTTTATAGGATGTGTTATGCCATGTTGATCTCTTCTTAGACACGAATCATTTATTTTTTCACTGTGTTTTGGCCAAGTTGGTCTGGAGTTGTGTCAGATCATGGCTCCAGGTTGCCTGGGATCCTTCTTCATTCTTTGAGCTTCGGGCCCTTGCTAATTCTTTGGCGGGTGTTTCAAAGAGGGTCTTTTGGGTTGGGTTGGAGCGATATGTTGGTCCTTGTGGACTACTAGAAACAAGTTTACTATCGAACATATTTTTCCTGCTAAGCCGGCTGACTGCTTATTTAAATTATGCATGTTGTTGCAGCAGTGGAGATTATTGACTAAGCCGGAGGACCAGGATGCTCTTGACCTTCTGATATCTAAAGTGTGGGCCTCGGCGTCTTCCTTATCCAGACAGGAGCATGTTGCATAGTTGCTTTTGTGTCTCCTTTGACTAGTTGCTGGCTATGTCGCTTTCATCTCTCCGGCCTGCATGTCGTGTGTTAGCCTGGATGTCATGTATCTTTCTATCTAAACTTTGGGTGGGTCCTCGTCTCGGACTACGTTGTGTTTGTTGGTCCGGTTGGTTGGTTGTTTTGGAACACTGTTTGGTGGCTTTATTTATAAAGCCAGGCACATGCCTTTTCTCTAAAAGTTCTCTTCTTAATTTTCATGTAGCTATATACTTTTGTCCTAGCTTAGGCCATTCAAGAATTGTAGGACACGATACATACTGTCAGTTTAGCACCGTGCTGAGCATTGCATATTTAGTACTCCCTCCATTCGAAAATACTTGTCATCAAAATTGATAAAAAGGGTTTATCAATTTTGATGACAAGTATTTCCGGACGGAGGGAGTGCGTTCGAGTCTGCTAGGGGCCTTGAGTTACAGTTATTATTGTGCTAGATCTCATTTTCCCCGTTGCATCGCACGAGCCTTTTTGCTAGTAAGATAACAGAGTGCCGCTGATCACCCCTGGTACAGTTGTAATTACTCGGATGTTATTTCAGAACCACAGGACATGCATCCGGAAACTTTGGTTGCTCAAACACGTCAAGCATATACACGTAGTAAGATTGGTGCTATGTTTTTTTTTATTTTTTATTTTTTGAAAAAGGAGGTTAAAACCTCCGGCATCTGCATCAATCTTTGCATACAGCCATCTTTATTAATTATTCTACAAATGTCTGACAAGAACATGTACGATACTTCCCGTATAATCCATGTCCGACACATCAGATCGAACTGCCCGCCAGGTTGATTCAATGTGCAGCATCCCCGCAAAACAAAAGGATTCAATGTGCAGCATCCCACTGGGTGTTGCATCGTACAAGGATTGGACAAGGAAACGTCGTCTGTGCAGCAGACCACTGGAAGTACATTTTTTATCTTTCAAAAAATCAAATACCCAGGATACAACTACATTACTGATTGATCTCCTACAACAATTTCTAGATGGAACGATGGCAAAAGAACAGGGGGGGAGACATACATACTGATCCTACAGCATTTGCACTGAACAGTTTTCCTTACTTCCATGACAAGATTAAGACGGAACAGAAGCAGAACATCTCCTTGGCTCTTCCAACTCTATAACCTGGCATACCAAAGTTCCCGGAGTAAGTACGTACAGTAGAGGGACAGACAGGTATCGCATGCCACTGCTGAAACAATTAGCCCTCAAGCCAGTTGCATAATAGCATCCCTCCAAATTTAACCATTTAAATATATGAGCGAGCAAAAAGGAGAATATTACGTGAACATTTGTGGACGGTTACGGGGCTGAGGACGCTTCACTGGTGAGATTATCATATTTCTCAGAGCTGTCGAAGAATTGTTCATGTTAGCTCCAAAGACGGACCGTGGCAGCTGTCTGGGTCTCATATCCATCGGAGGTGCAGCAGTGTGACCAGGAGAACCCCCAGACAGCTCAAATGGACCAGAGTTCTCACGCCGTTGCCTTGGTTGTGGAGCCCATCCCTCATCTCTGCGCCCTGGGGTTTCAGGAGGATCAATCGATCCTACAACAAGTGAATGAGCTGTTTTTGTGAAGAGGTAGCTTCTAGAAAGCCAAAGTGTTGTATTGAACTTATTCATGGCTGGATGTTTAGCAAAAGTAGCTATTTAATAGCTTCTCGAAAGGCAAAGTATTGGGATGAGTGAGCGGTAGACAACTAAAATCAACTGCGTCATAATGCCATAAATTACCTTGTCTCAGAGGGTCGCCGCTGTCCAATATGTTGGGCATGCCTGACAACAAGTCAGGCTGAGCTCTTGGGAAGTAGTTGTTTGCAGGTTGAATGGCTGAACGTTTTACCGACTCATACTCGTTTCTCAGCCGATTATACATCTCGTCAAGCTTCCTCTTCTGCCTGGAAGGAAAGCACATTTCATACATATTGGATGGAGCGGAACTTTGTTCCTATAAGGAAAATAATGGCACACTAGACTAACCTGGATTTCTCTGCAAATTTTTCTTGTAACTCCTGCTTATCCCTTGTCAAGTTTTCAATCTCTTGTTCCATCAACTGGCATCTTTTGGCCATCTTCTGGTATGCCGCATGCACTTCTTCCAGTTTTTCAGTGAACTTTGCCTGCATAACTTCACACTTTTGCCTACATTGACCAACAATTCTGTTCATCTTGTATTGCATCTCCAGATCCTTTTGTCCGATGTAAAACATGACACTTCTGTATGCACTCTTCATAACTGATTAGTATCATGTTCAAGGAAAAGCTAAATGATTATCATATTAGCAACAAAAGAACAAGCCTTCAACAGTAGTAACATGATCGCTGACATCATTGTCTCACTACAGCAGTTTTTGTTTTCAATTTTAGGTTGTTTGAGTTACTGGAATACTAAAACAGGAGGTTAATCAGGCACTAGATTCCATGGAGGTGAGCTATGTTATTCAACAAAATAACATAAGAACGATTCTAGGTCCAGTGAATAAAATATCAAGGATACGTATATGTGGAGAAACTCCAGTCATTGACATCTGAGATAAAAACAAAGTTATCACAACAGATGAGTTACAGGAAAATCAACTGCATATGTCATTATGAATCGAATTCAGAGGGGTACTTACATTTGTCCATTCATCGCTTGGATTTATGTCAGTAGGCTTCATATGGCTAAGAAATAATAAAAAAAAGGATTAGATGATATCGGCATATTAATACATGACTATTAATTTGATCTCAAGACTAAAACAGAATCCTCTGTAACATGTTAAGAAGTGACATAAGTATATAAGGTTCTCATTAAGAGAAAAGAAAGAATGTGAAATACACACGAAACATGATGTTTTGTAGGCACTCCAGCATCTGTAGATATCCCAAATTGATATGGATAAGAGAAACGTAGCTTACACGAAAGGTGAAACATTAAGCATGAAATAATGAATGCTATATCAAGAGTTCATAACTGACCTTTTGGAAAGTACTTGGTCACAAATTGGACATGCACCATCGTTACTGAGTATTTTCTTTGCATCCTCTGTACCTGCACAATAAGTATCAGTTAAAGTAAAAAAAATGTATTCTGCAATAGCAGCAGTTCTCATGAACTTTACTTATTTACAATTGAAACGATTAAACAGAAAGGGATAGAAGATTGCAGACATACATAAAAGATGGCCACAAGTTGTTGTTATGGCTTGCCCTTCCAACTCCCGCCAGCAAGCGTTGCACTTCATTTTGTATTCTTTGTTCAGAAGAACCCTGCAGGTCGAAACACAGATAAATGACTTGCACTAGATGAACAGATCATAACCATCTAATGTGTCCTGCATTACAGCCCTAAATCCTAAGAGGCTAAGAAGCACAAAATGCATGATTAGTGCAAATAATCACAAAATAAATGCAGAAATAACTGCATACACTGTTTTCATGGAATGTGTAATCATGAGGGCATTTGCATAATAAAATGCCAGATCTTTTAGTTTTGAGTACCGAAATTTAACTATGAATCAGTTTTTGTTGTGCATCACATATTTACCACTGATACCACAATACATAAAATTTCTCAAGAATTGTACTTTTCCCACTGCAAACAATAACTGGAAGCAAGACAATGAAGATGAAAATGAGAAATAAAGTTGGCCTTGAAGTGCAGCACACAATTTCTATTATTTCCATTACAATTACCTCACTTTTGACTACACTGGGTTGGACTGTACATTACAGATCAGAGTGAGATAACGGTATATATTTACAATGAAATAGGAAACCTGAGGAGCCATAGTTCGCCCACTGAATTCCATCAACAAAGCATAAAAGGTCTTAATAGGCCAGAGAGGAATCATCTATAATGTTCTCCGAGTATTCTTCAAGTGATTCCGTATCAAATTTGTATAGTACTCATGATTTCAGATTTAAACTTGTTAATGTTTAAAACCCTTCTGCTGTGCTCGGGAAAGCCCGAGACCTTTTCCACACGTCTTCTGATACTATACCGTCCACTTCTTTTAGCAAGCTCGGGGGACCCTGTATCCCGTGTCACTGACAGGTATGTAACAAAATTCCATCACATAAATTCCTATTGAAACTTTTGGCATATAAGAAAAAGGGTAATCAGCATTTCTTCAAGCATTTTTTTAATTCAAACTTGCCATTCGGTTATGTGCAAAATATATCAAGATATTACAGTAACTAACCTTGCACTTATAATCGCCTAAACGTAGGATCTCACATAACACAAGACATGATCAACATTACAAACATACCAGGTACATACAGAAGTCCTGACGCAGAATTCATCTACTCCCTCCGTCCCAAAATAAGTGACTCAACTTTGTACTAGCTTTAGTACAAAGTTAGTATAAAGTTGAGTCACTTATTTTGGGACGGAGGGAGTATATTGTAACCCGGTTACCTATTCCGCTGATTTGAGCTTAATCAAGTAGATAAGCTATCTCAGAGCACCTAAGTAGCTATAATATGTTTGGACGAGTGCTCAAATAAACTGTGATAACAGTGGTAGTGGCACTAAATACTGGTAATTAGGTAGCTTTATGGGAGACTTCTACAAACTCTCTCTATACTCCATAACAGAGACAAGAGTTCTGATTGATGCATCAAGCAATATGCATTTAGAACTATTTCTGCATTCCATAACATTTCACTCCTAATTAACTATTGCAACTAAATGGCATGATCCAACTTGCTTCAAATATGTAATAGTTCGCTACATGTCAAGTTTTACTCTCATAATCTCAATTCTCAACAGTGAACGTAGTGAATATATTTCAAATAACACAGATCCAAACAAGCCAGCATCATAATTTTGTTAGCGGTAAAGAAAACGCCATAAATTTGTTGCATCCAGAGCACCAAACAATGCAAGAACAAAGCAGACACGATACACGATGACCCTATACTCTTCAGAACCTACCATTTGCAGCTAAAACAGACTGGTTAACGCACTATAAAGCCAGCAGCAGAGCAGCTTTTGTACTCTTAACTCAAACGGCCGCACACACATCACAAATGAACTGTATAAACGCGAATAGTTGCACCTGTACTACTAGCTAACTGTCCGCACTTGCCCATGAGGAGCGCAATCGAAGCCTGAGCGCAATTTGATGCAGTAGCGACTCCAAAACCCGCTGTAAAGTCGGAACCAAATTTCCCCAGGAGATCTCGCGACCAATCGCGTCCAATCCAGCAATCCACAAAGCAAAACTAGTTCCGACCCAGCGCCCAGCGCAGCCTAATAGCAAATCCGAAGCGGTGAGATGGAGCGCTCAGTTACCTCCACACGAGCGTCAGGAAGGTGACCTCGTGAACGACGGTGGTGGTGGTGATGAGAGGTGGGTCTCCGGCGGGGACGAAACCCTCTTCGTCGAGGGCTCCAGAAGCCAGTATTCCGCTCCGCCCAGGAGGCGACGGGGAGCAGGAGGCGGCCGGGAGGAGTTGGGGTGGGCGAATGGGAGTAGCCGTGGCCGTGGCGGCAATGGGGCCGCGAGGGTTTCAAGGTTTCGAACGAGTGGGATTGCTTGCTTCATTCGCGGAGAAGAGGAGGAAACAGCCGTTGCGAATGGGAGTCGCGGCTGGCCGCGACGAGAGGCGTGGTCGTCGACTGTGGAGACGGGGCATTTTTTTTCGAAAATGTTAACGCCCACACGTGTGGGCATTGACTATCTCGACCACACGCATTCATCACCGTCCAGTACTATATGCACGAATCTTGGCACAATTTAGCTGATTTTTTGTGCCACGTAGGACAAGGCGTGTGTGTGGTGTGTGACATAGTTCGTCCACACATCCATTTTACCACACGGAGGGGTCGATGTGTGGGCGTTTAGCAGTTCACCCACACACCAGTTTTCGGTCACGCACAAGGACTGGTGTGTGGGCATTTGCCATCTCGCCCACACGCCCGTCTCCTCTCCCACACCCAGCTGCTAGTTGCCATGTGTTTTTGCAGCACACATGGCAACCGCCCCTAGTATGCTTTATAAGCAGGTGGCAACTCTCTTTTTTTACCTAAGTTGCCATGTGTTTTTGCAGGGTACACGGCAACTGCCTATTATGCACGTAAGTAGATGGCAACTCTCTTTTACCGAGTTGCCATGTGTTTTTGTATGGTACATGGCAACTGCCCCAACGTGCACGTACATGGCAACTGCCCTAACGTGCACGTTAGCAGATGGCAACTCTTTCTTTTTACATGGCAACTGCCCTAGCATGCTTGTGAGCACATGGCAACTCTCTCAACTGCCTAGTGTTAGTATGTGGCAACTCTTAAAATTATGAAATCATGGCAACTACATTAGATCAGACCATACATGGCAAGTGCAGTTGAGCAACCATGGCAACTGCAGTTGTCCGACATGGCAACCGTAGTTCAGCGACATGACAACTGCAGTTAAATGAACATAGACGAGGGTCGTCGATAACTGCCACACGTGTGGTGTATCGGGTAGTTGTGCCACACGCCTCGTGTGGCATGGACAGCAACCAGCCCACACACCTACGTGTGGGCAAAATAACTAATGCTCACACACATCTTTTTTCCCTCCCGAACCCTCTCACACGCGTGCGTGTGGGCGAAGTTGATAACGCCCACACGTCCGTATGTCAGGCCTCGTATCCTCCTGGTCCCGCACACGACGGGTCCCGATAACTGCCACACGTGTGGTGTATCGGGTAGTTATGCCACACGCCTCGTGTGGCATGGACAGCAACCAGCCCACACACCTACGTGTGGGCAAAATAACTAATGCCCACACACATCTTTTTTTCCCTCCCGAACCCTCTCACACGCGTGCGTGTGGGCGAAGTTGATAACGCCCACACGTCCGTATGTCAGGCCTCGTACCCTCCTGGTCCCGCACACGACGCGTGACGCCCACCGCGCGTCCGCAGTTGCCATGGTCTAGACCCTCGTCCATGTTCGTTTAACTGTAGTTGCCATGTCGCTGAACTACGGTTGCCATGTCGGACAACTGCAGTTGTCATGGTTGCTCAACTGCAGTTGCCATGTATGGTCTGATCTAATGTAGTTGCCATGATTTCATAATTTTAGGAGTTGCCACATACTAACACTAGGCAGTTGAAAGAGTTGCCATGTGCTCACAAGCATGCTAGGGCAGTTGCCATGTAAAAAGGAAGAGTTGCCATCTGCTAACGTGCACGTTAGGGCAGTTGCTATGTACGTGCACGTTGGGGCAGTTGCCATGTACCATACGAAAACACATGGCAACTCGGTAAAAGAGAGTTGCCATCTGCTTACGTGCACACTAGGCAGTTGCCGTGTACCCTGCAAAAACACATGGCAACTTGGGTAAAAAAAGAGAGTTGTCACCTGCTTATAAAGCACACTAGGGGCAGTTGCCATGTGTGCTGCAAAAACACATGGCAACTAGCAGCTGGGTGTGGGAGAGGAGACGGGCGTGTGGGCGAGATGGCAAATGCCCACACACCAGTCCTTGTGCGTGACTGAAAACTGGTGTGTGGGTGAACTGCTAAACGCCCACACATCGGCCCCTCCGTGTGGTAAAACGGATGTGTGGACGAATTATGTCACACACCACACACACGCCTTGTCCTACGTGCCACAAAAAATCAGCCAGATTGTGCCAAGATTTGTGCATATAGTACTGGACGGTGATGAATGCGTGTGGTCGAGATAGTCAATGCCCACACGTGTGGGCGTTAACATTTCCGTTTTTTTGGAAACACTAACACGACGCGTGGGCGTTCTTCAACTCGTCCACACGCCTGGATGGTCGTTGATTGTCTTTTGCACGAATCTTGACACGAAAAGGTGAATTTGATGTGCCATGTAGAACGGGGCTGGTGTGTGGGCGTTGGAGAGTTTGTCCACACGCCCCGCATCACGCTGTTGTCAGCTGCACAGTGTGGGCGAACTAGTTTCTACCCACACAGTCACCACCTAGTCCATGCACGTGTGGACGAACTGATTTTAGCCCACACGACACTCCTATGTTGTGGATGGCAACTACAGTTACGCGAACGTGGCAACTAGGTAAACAAACATGGCAACTGTGATTCTTTTGCTAGACGGCATTGCACGTACGTGGCAACCAGATAAACACACATGGCAATTGCGATTAACTATACATGGCAACTATGATTGGACCACACGTGCCAACTAGGTAAACACACATGGCAACCACTATTTGACCATGTGTGGCAAGTGGTTAATCACACTCGGCAATTACGGTTTGATTACACGCGGCAACTAGCATAAATTAGACATGACAACTATAATTAATCAAAACATATAGAGTTGACATGCTTTTACAACTACACTTGCCATCCCGGATAACTACATCTGCCAACCAGGATGGTAACTAAATTGTCATCCCGCGGGGTACCTAACGTAGCTGCGCTAGGACGTGTGGGCATTTTTGCTTCGTGCCACACGCACGGGGTGGATATGAGCAGTACTTGTTGGGCGTGTGGCACGAAGTAGTCGCGCCCACACGTGTGGGCAATTCTAATGTCCGCACATACAACCCATGTGGGCTGCCTTCTACTCACACCATACACGGTGTGTGCCCAGATCCTTTAACGCCCACACATGTGGGCGCTATCGGCGTCCTTTTTTTAACAAAGACGCTAGAGACGTCCGGCTTTATAAATTAATAAAGACCACAACAGGCAGTGTAACCAACCAAGTGAACCATACAAACCGAAACGAAGAGCACAAGGCTCGGGCCAAACTGACACAGGAGGTTTAAGGTTCTAAATGGCCAAAAAGGGCGAGAGAGTTACATGGCACAAGGGCCAGATCACTGAGCACACAGGCTCTCGCACACCCAAAAGGGCCACTCCAAATCAAGGAGTAGCAGCAGGCTTCCTAGCCAACATATAAACCTGGCGCAGACGGTCTTAAGCTAGTTGCATCTCTCAGCATCCTTGCGCCTCGCCAACGGACTCCACTGCTATAGAAATAGGTTGCATTTAAAGATAATATTAGCCGGGTGAATCGAGAAGATCCCTTAAATAGCAATTTTGTTTCTGGTTAGCCACAACGCCCAAAACAGGGCACCAACAAAAGACCATAACACACGTTTATTGCTTCCTTGGACCGAGTCCAGGATACGAGCGAGATCGCTGGACGACCACGGGTCCCAGGCAACACCCGCCGCGGTCCGGACCGCGCTCCAGGCAAACCTCGCCAATGGGCATCGAAAGAAAACGTGGTTCGCATCCTCAACCACGTCAAAGCGCACACGTGCCTGACGCCGGCCCTTGTCTTTTGGCCACGTTATCAGAGGTGGGTGATCTATTCCTGAACAATTGCCAAAAGAAAACCTTGATTTTCATCGGAAGACGCGACTTCCAGTGCCGTTTCGCCATTGGCAAGGTCAGCCCTTGGCAGAGCTTACGGTACAAAGATTTGACCGAAAACTTGCCCAACGCAGTTGTGACGCCTGGATATTTAATCTACAGTGAACCTCTGCTAATGATACCACGTCACCCTAATTACTATTGCTAATCTCGAGTTAGTTCGAAACTGGTTCAGATTTAAATTCAAAATCAAGCAAACAATAAAAAAATTCAAATGTTAAAAATAAAAATGTTCGGAGTGTGCAGTTAAATGCCTAGGTAATTATTATGGAGAAAACTCATTTTTAGAAATTGCCTTAAGTATATTAAAGTGATTTAAAACAGAAAAGAAAATAAATAAAATAAAAGAAATAGAAAGAAAACAAATAAATACAAAAAAAGAAGGAACCCCCCCACGGGCTCTGGCCCAGCAGGCCATCATCCCCACCGGGCCAACCCACCAGGCCCAGCCGGCCACTCCCCCAACTCCCCCTTATCCACTCACCCCTGAAACCCTAGGGCATCGAACCCCACTCTCCCCACTCCTCCCTCTCCCCGCCCCGTTTCTGGATCGGGGGAGCGACCACCCCCCCCCCCGCCAGACCGTGCTGTCGCCTGCCGCCTCCAACCGGCGCGTCGCGCCTGAGGACTGCCGCCTCCGCGTCACAGCATCGTCATCGCCCCGCATGCCACGGCATCCTCCTCGCCCCGTGTCGAGGTCGTCGTTCCTGCGTCGTGCCCTCGCCCCCGTCGCCTCGACCACGCCTCCCTCGCCGGACCACCTCAACGGCCTGCCTCCTCGTCGCCCGGTCGTCGCCGTCGACCATCCCGAGCCCCGCTGCCCTTCCCGGTCTCCTTCCTCTACATGCTGCACCGCGCCCGTCTTCCTCGAGCTCCGCCCATGCTCCGTCCATGGCCGCCCCGACCTCCCGCCGCACGCCATCGGGCTGCCCATCGCCGGCCTCCCTGAGCCTCCCCTGCAACGCTGTGAGCGGGCTCCTCCTTCCCCCTCTCGATTCACTGTTGTAGGCCGCCATTCGCGCCGTCCGTGCTTCTGACCGTGGCCGCGGACATCGCGCGGTCGCTGCGCCCCGCGCTCGCCCGCATGTGCACGGCCTTGCTCGCCCCGTGCGCCCTGCGCCGCACATGGCCACCGCCCCCTCACCTTGCTATCCCCACTTTGGTCAGCTGCGGTCGCCCTGCCGTGACCGCCGACCAGCCAGCACGCGCCCGGGTCCGGTGACCCGGCGCCCACAGCCTTTGTTCGGGTGCCCCAGCCGGGTCCGGGCACCCGAGAACCCCGCCCGAGACCCGCTAAGGCCCCCAGGGGCCTATGACAAGTGGGGTCGTCCCCTAAAACGTTTAAAAAAGGAATAGAAAAAAAGACTTAAAAATATATAATAATAAATAAAAATGATTAATTAATTAAGTAATTAATTAAGTTAATGAATCCTGATTAGATTAACCTAATCACTAATTAAACTAATTAATCTGTTTTAGTTAATCTTAGTCAATGACAGTGGGACCCACGCGTCAGTTGGATCCAGTCAACCGACTGTTGACTGCTGATATCACCCTGACATCATGCTGACGCCATAATTACATTTTCTAATTAAATTAATTCTGTTAGTTCTAGAAAATGATTAAATATTTTTAAAATTAATATAAAATAAACTGTAGCTCGGATCGAAAAACTTTGTACATGAAAGTTACTCAAAACGGCGAGACGAATCCGGAACGCGGCCCGTTCGTCCGCCACACATCCCTAGCATAGTGAACCTGCAACATTTCACCTCCGGTTCATCTGTCAAAAAAGGCGAAACGCCGGGGATACTTTCCCGGATGTTTCCCCCCTTCACCAGTATCACCTACTACCGTGTTAGGGCACACCGAACACCGCGTATTGTCTTGTTACGCTTTGTGATACTTTGATTGCTCTATTATTTATTGTGTTCCCTCTCCGTTACTTCTTTCTGATAGACCCCGAGACTGCCGGCGACCCCCAGTTCGACTACGATGTTGACGACCCCTCTCTCTTGCCAGAGCAACCAGGCAAGCCCCCCCCCCTTGATCACCAGATATCACCTATTCTTCTCATACTGCTTGCATTAGAGTACTATAGCATGTTACTGTTCGGTTACTCCTATTCTGTTGCATAGCCTGTCATTGTTGCTACAGTCATTGATACCCTACCCGCAATCCTAAATGCTTAGTATAGGATGCTAGTTTATCATCATTGGCCCTACATTCTTGTCAGTTTGCCTTGCTACACTATCGGGCCGTGATCACTTGGGAGGTGATCACGGGTATATACTATACATATATACATACTATACATATGGTGACTAAAGTCGGGTCAGCTCGTTGAGTACCCGCAAGTGATTCCGATGTGGGGGCTGGAAGGACAGGTGGCTCCATCCCGGTAGAGGTGGGCCTGGGTTCCCGACGGCTCCCAACTGTTACTTTGAGGCGGAGCGACAGGGCAGGTTGAGACCGCCTAGGAGAGAGGTGGGCCTGGCCCTGTTCGGCGTTCGCGGATACTTAACACGCTTGACGAGAGCTTGGTATTTGATCTGAGTCTGGCCACTGGCCTATACGCACTAACCAACTACGCGGGAAAGTTATGGGCACTCGACGTCGTGGTATCAGCCGAAGCCTTCTTGACGTCAGCGACTGAGCGGCGCGCGCCGGGTTGGACTGCGTTAACGCAACTTCCTTTGTAATGGAGGTTGCTAGGTCTGCTTCCGGCCGCGTACGCAACGTGCAGGAGTGCAATGGGCGATGGGCCCAGACCCCTGCACACATAGGATTTAGACCGGCGTGCTGACCTCTCTGTTGTGCCTAGGTGGGGCTGCGACGTGTTGATCTTCCGAGGCCGGGCATGACCCAGAAAAGTGTGTCCGGCCAAATGGGATCGAGCGTGTTGGGTTATGTGGTGCACCCCTGCAGGGAAGTTAATCTATTCGAATAGCCGTGATCTTCGGTAACAGGACGACTTGGAGTTGTACCTTGACCTTATGACAACTAGAACCGGATACTTAATAAAACACACCCTTCCAAGTGCCAGATACAACCCGGTGATCGCTCTCTAACAGGGCGACGAGGAGAGGATCGCCGGGTAGGATTATGCTATGCGATGCTACTTGGAGATGCTACTTGGAGGACTTCAATCTACTCTCTTCTACATGCTGCAAGACGGAGGCTGCCAGAAGCGTAGTCTTCGATAGGACTAGCTATCCCCCTCTTATTCTGGCATTCTGCAGTTCAGTCCACTGATATGGCCTCCTTACACATATACCCATGCATATGTAGTGTAGCTCCTTGCTTGCGAGTACTTTGGATGAGTACTCACGGTTGCTTTCTCCCCCCTTTTCCCCTTTCCTTTCTTTCTGGTTGTCGCAACCAGATGCTGGAGTCCAGGAGCCAGACGCCACCGTCGACGACGACTCCTACTACACCGGAGGTGCCTACTACTACGTGCAGCCCGCTGACGACGACCAGGAGTAGTTAGGAGGATCCCAGGCAGGAGGCCTGCGCCTCTTTCGATCTGTATCCCAGTTTGTGCTAGCCTTCTTAAGGCAAACTTGTTTAACTTATGTCTGTACTCAGATATTGTTACTTCCGCTGACTCGTCTATGATCGAGCACTTGTATTCGAGCCCTCGAGGCCCCTAGCTTGTATTATGATGCTTGTATGACTTATTTATGTTTTAAAGTTGTGTTGTGATATCTTCCCGTGAGTCCCTGATCTTGATCGTACACATTTGCGTGCATGATTAGTGTACGATTGAATCGGGGGCGTCACAAGTTGGTATCAGAGCCGACTGCCTATAGGAATCCCCCTTTCCAACTCCTTGGCCGAAGTTGAGTCTAGTCGATGAAAATTGTTTTACTAACTTGGCTGTGCGGCCCATGGGCCCACGTCGCCAATTGGGTAGTATTAGTATCTTTTATTGCTCGACCTATACTCTGGGACTCTAATCTCTCCTCTATTCGGGTTAAATGATTTTCTAAAAATCTAACTTTAGGTTCTCGAAAATACTTTCTCCCGGAGAGCCCCTCACTCCCGATGATCGTTTGTTACACCAGAAGATTCCAAAGATACTCGCTGAAGTTCTCTCGAGACTTTGTGCCCACTTCTTTTGCAATTCCCTACCACCGATAAATCCTTATGGATAACTTATTACCCTTGCCATTCTTACATTCATCCCTAGCTGCTCTTGTTATTACAAGATGCATCGAATGGTTCTTCGACTTTTAAGAATCTTTTGAGCCATTGCATTGCAAATCTTTGCCACATGAATACCCCCTATGGATAACTCCTCACACTTACCGAGTATCCGTTCTTTCAACGTTGTTCATGTGTTCCACAGTGGTCTTCGAAATACTATTCGATACTCCAAAAATCCTTAGTAGCTTACTGCTCTGCAATACTTGTCTGCTTGCATTTTGGATGCTTTCCATATGTCTAGCAATATTCGTTAGTATCCTTAGGCACCGTCATTTTGATCCTATTGATTCAAAATGAGTGCGAATGCACGCAATCATCAGTTGATGCTTTTAAATTATCTTTTCGACTCAGACGTCACTTTAAACATGAGCTTGATCTCGACCAATCAAATTGTTGTCGATTTTACCCCTAAGCTTACTCAACTTATCCATCCTTAATCAGAGCGTTTGCTTCTGATCCTTTGATTTGGTAATCATAATTCCTTTACATGTGAGCTTTGAATTAGTAAGTTGCTTCTATAATCCAATGCCTTCGCATTGTTTCTTCCTCTAGTTGTGTGCCGATACTCACATCAGTTTCACTAAGGACTGTCGGATCCTTTGTTGAAATATCATCCGACAGTGTCCTTCATATACAAAAACCTCGAGAAGTTCTTTCCCTAATACATAATGCCTTAGGTAAATTGTATCCTCTGTTTTTGTCAACCATGCTCTACTATCGAGCTTGTGTTAGTTACTATTGAAGCTTGTGGTATATGTTTCCACGATACCCTGACGGGTTGAACCTATGCCTTCCTTAATATGTGTGAACTCGAAAGTTTTCACGAGTCATACTCATCTGGTATTACACCAGGTAAAGCTTTCAACACTAATGCCTTTATCAAAACGAGAGGTGAATGAAAGGTTATGCGTTGAACAAGTGGGAGTCGACCTTGAACCCTGTGTTCATGCCCATGGACACGATGTAGATCTTATCATTAAAGCTTCTCTTAAATTAATTATCCCTTTGGTATAAGTTCATCTTATATCTGGGATCTGGCCTCTTGCAATCGTGGTTCCGACCATGTTCTCCTTTAAATACCATTTCTCGTGCAAGTTTAAGCACTTGTCTTTTGTAGAGCAATACCCTAGTCCAACCTCTACTTTGATCTGTCGTCGAGCATTACCCCCCTAGTATCTCGAGATTATCGTGGAACTGCATAACATCTTATGAGTTCTTCATCAAGTGCTACATTCCCACTGATTCCAATTTTTCACGGGCTCTGAGTTATTAAACACTCAAAGACACCAATAATTGAACCGAGTCCGCACTACGGTTCAACAACTCTTTAGTAAGCTTCTATAAGTACAAGTTTGTACCCGATCACATCATTCCTAGCCTGATCGGCTATATCATTATCATGCTAAATTTTAACTGTGCTACCGGGTCCTTCTCGGAGCACAAATTTCGACGGTGAGCTAATCTTACAATCAATCTTCCATGTCATATCGTTTGTCCTTGAACAGCAAGCTTGCTTTCGATTTTGTGTCATACCCATGGTTCCAATAACTTTTTGCTTCATCATTCCGTTGACTTGGTGTCATCGCCGATCAGTTACATCTTCTCGAAACCTCTCGACAAATGTGTCGTGATCATCATCAACATTCTGAGGCCTTCCAAGATATCTATCGAATTCTTGATGAGAAATAGCATCCTTTGCCCTCGATGATTTGGGTTATCATCCACAACATTATTGCATTCCCTCCAACACAAAACTTGTTCTTGTTTTTTGTTGTACCTTGAGTTCCATGCTATCCAACTTATGTTATGATCTACCGCGGAGTATTACCATCTTTGATGTCAAGAATGTTGTGAGGATTGCTCCACCTCTTAAGAAATTCTTGCTATAATGATACTTCTCACCATCACCATTCTTTCTTGGTCCTCGTGTGGATTCCAACCGGGGTACCCACATGGGAACGGTGTTGTTTTGATTCTGCACTTCTAGCAACCCTATTGCTTTGAAGTTGATGATCGATAATTCATTCTTAGCCTATCGGTTGCTGAACCACCATTCTAATGTTGATCATGCTACTATAAGCCCACATTTCGGTTGCACTTTTCAACTGATGTTTAATTGGGTATGTTTTCCTCGAGCATACCCCATTATATCTTTTTAATTGACAAGTGTCATCTTCTTGTTCACATTATTGTGGAAAGCCATCCGTTTGGAATTCTCGATGAATTGTCGCTGAGCCCATCAGCCACCTTCTCATCCCCTCCTTGGTTTAAGGATGAACTATTGCTTCAAGAACTCGCTCCCATAGTTCATTTCCTAAGAATCTTGAAATGTCATTTCGTCTATTTGTGTTGCACCTTTTCTTCTCGGACATCCTGAGTCTGAGGTATCATGACACCAATCGGAGCTGAATCTCGGTCAGATATGATGGTTGGGATAACTTTCCAAGAGTTATGATGTTGGTCCTTTGATGACCCGGTAACATGATGTCATGCCTAGCACCCCCCCCCTGGGTGGAGGACCTATTGTTGTAGTATCCTTTTTTAGCAAGTTTAGCCATTCTTCCATGAGGAAATTGTAAGACTTATTCTATAAGTTGCTCCTGACGGATCCTTTGTGAATCCAAAGTATGATCTTTACCCAAAGACCATGCCAATACTATCTCAAAGCATGTTGGTGATACTCCGATTTTCAACAAGGACATTTGAAGCCCAATGCTAAATGTTTCTTGCTCAATTATCCAAACACCTTTGTATGAGTAATGTCATGAAATTTCTCTCCCCTTACCTAAAGGGTTTTCTACCTTCTATCCTCTTATGAATATCATGCCCTGCTTGTCCTTGGGAAGGATATACCCCTGAATTATGTCTTTAAACACATATTTCTTTCCATTGTTCTGATTAAATCTGGTAATCACCTTTCCTTTCCATTGGTTTGCTTAACCCTTCTTGTAATCTATATTATATAAGCAGTAGTATTCTTCTGCTTATGTAAAACACCTTGGTGTACAACCATGTCAGTAAGACCCTGTTGCTTTTGTTGATAGCATTCCAGTAGCCACCGATGGACGAGAACTTTGCCTAATGGTCCGCCTCGTTCAACAAGCAGGAAAATGGTTCTCTTCGTCCATCGCCCTTGGTACCGGCATTGTTGCCGACATAACCGACATGCTATCCTCTGACATGCCTTTCTTGCATGATCATGCAAGACGTCTCCGCCCTTCCTACTTTTAACCCACATGGTGGGCCCATAACCCACAGTTCCACAGGATCGAAACCCGACTCTCCTGTACAACCCTGTTTCTAATGGTTATTCCCCACGCTTGGCTTCGTATTTAATTCATGGGACACCTTCCTAGTGCTCTATTCGGGTATCGGACGCAATACTTACTCTCGCTACTCTGAACCCCTTTCTCACTCAGGTTCAGACTTCGAGCAACTATCTATCTGCTTGAAACCTCTTACTGTACCTTCAAACTTTACTCTTGATGTGTTTTATTTGTTCAACTGAGAGGTACTCACATGCTCATTCATGGGTTAATCCCAGATTATCACCCTCATAGCATTCTGTCGTTGCCGATCTGCCCCGTTACCTATTCGTAAGTACGATGGAACCCCCGAAGAAAGGATGATGACTTCATAATGATGACCTGAAGCGGTGAAATGAAGACACCAACGTAATGGATCGACCTCTTCAAGAAGGACAACGAAGACCCGTTAGAATTCCGTAACCAGATCCCTTCCCCTTACTCCCCTCCTGAATCTCGGGACGAGATTTCTTGTAGTGGAGGAGAATTGTGACGCCCGGATATTTAAGCTACAGTGAACCTCTGCTAATGATACCACGTCACCCTAATTACTGCTGCTAATCTCGAGTTAGTTCGAAACCGGTTCGGATTTAAATTCAAAATCAAGCAAACAATAAAAAATTTCAAATGTTAAAAATAAAAATGTTCGGAGTGTGCAGTTAAATGCCTAGGTAATTATTATGGAGAAAACTCATTTTTAGAAATTGCCTAAGTATATTAAAGTGATTTAAAACAGAAAAGAAAATAAATAAAATAAAAGAAATAAAACAGAAAACAAATAAATACAAAAAAAGGAACCCCCCCCCCCACGGGCTCTGGCCCAGCAGGCCATCAGCCCCACCGGGCCAACCCACCAGGCACAGCCGGCCACTCCCCCAACTCCCCCTTATCCACTCACCCCTGAAACCTTAGGGCATCGAACCCCACTCTCCCCACTCCTCCCTCTCCCCGCCCCATTTTTGGATCGGGGGAGCGACCCCCTCCCCCGCCAGACCGCACTGTCGCCTGCCGCCTCCAACCGGCGCATCGCGCCTGAGGACTGTCGCCTCCGCGTCACAGCATCGTCATCGCCCCGCGTGCCACGACATCCTCCTCGCCCCGTGTCGAGGTCACCGTTCCTGCGCCGTGCCCTCGCCCCCATCGCCTCGACCACGCCTCCCTCGCTGGACCACCTCAACGGCCTGCCTCCTCGTCGCCCGGTCGTCGCTGTCGACCATCCCGAGCCCCGCTGCCCTTCCCGGTCTCCTTCCTCTCCATGCTGCACCGCGCCCGTCTTCCTCGAGCTCCGCCCATGCTCCGTCCATGGCCGCCCCGACCTCCCGCCGCACGCCATCGGGCTGCCCATCGCCGGCCTCCCTGAGCCTCCCCTGCAACGCTGTGAGCGGGCTCCTCCTTCCCCCTCTCGATTCACTGTTGTAGGCCGCCATTCGCGCCGTCCGTGCTTCTGACCGTGGCCGCGGACATCGCACGGTCGCTGCGCCCCGCGCTCGCCCGCATGTGCACGGCCTTGCTCGCCCCGTGCGCCCTGCGCCGCACATGGCCACCGCCCCCTCACCTTGCTATCCCCACTCTGGTTAGCTGCGGTCGCCCTGCCGTGACCGCCGACCAGCCAGCACGCGCCCGGGTCCGGTGACCCAGCGCCCACAGCCTTGTTCGGGTGCCCCAGCCGGGTCCTGGCACCCGAGAACCCCGCCCGAGACCCGCTAAGGCCCCCAGGGGCCTATGACAAGTGGGGTCGTCCCCTAAAACGTTTTAAAAAGGAATAGAAAAAAAGACTTAAAAAAATATATAATAATAAATAAAAATGATTAATTAAGTAAGTAATAATTAAGTTAATGAATCCTGATTAGATTAACCTAATCACTAATTAAACTAATTAATCTGTTTTAGTTAATCTTAGTCAATGACAGTGGGACCCACGTGTCAGTTGGATCCAGTCAACCGACTGTTGACTGCTGACATCACCCTGACATCATGATGACGTCATAATTACATTTTCTAATTAAATTAATTATGTTAATTCTAGAAAATGATTAAATCCTTTTAAAATTAATATAAAATAAACTGTAGCTCGGATCGAAAAACTTTGTACATGAAAGTTACTCAAAACGGCGAGACGAATCCGGATACGTGGCCCGTTCGTCTGCCACACAACCCTAGCATAGTGAACCTGCAACATTTCACCTCCGGTTCATCTGTCCGAAAAGGCGAAACGCCGGGGATACTTTCCCGGATGTTTCCCCCCTTCACCAGTATCACCTACTACCGCGTTAGGGCACACCGAACACCGCGTATTGTCTTGTTACGCTTTGTGATACTTTGATTGCTCTGTTATTTATTGTGTTCCCTCTCCGTTACTTCTTTCCGATAGACCCCGAGACTGCCGGCGACCCCCAGTTCGACTACGATGTTGACGACCCCTCTCTCTTGCCAGAGCAACCAGGCAAGCCCCCCCCTTGATCACCAGATATCGCCTATTCTTCTCTATACTACTTGCATTAGAGTAGTATAGCATGTTACTGTTTGGTTACTCCTATTCTATTGCATAGCCTGTCATTGTTGCTACAGTCATTGATACCCTACCCGCAATCCTAAATGCTTAGTATAGGATGCTAGTTTATCATCATTGGCCCTACATTCTTGCCACTCTACCTTGCTACACTATCGGGCCGTGATCACTTGGGAGGTGATCACGGGTATATACTATACATATATACATACTATACAGATGGTGACTAAAGTCGGGTCAGCTCGTTGAGTACCTGCTAGTGATTCCGATGTGGGGGCTGGAAGGACATGTGGCTCCATCCCGGTAGAGGTGGGCCTGGGTTCCCGACGGCTCCCGACTGTTACTTTGAGGCAGAGCGACAGGGCAGGTTGAGACCGCCTAGGAGAGAGGTGGGCCTGGCCCTGTTCGGCGTTCGCGGATACTTAACGCGCTTAACGAGATCTTGGTATTTGATCTGAGTCTGGCCACTGGCCTATACGCACTAACCAACTACGCGGGAAAGTTATGGGCACTCGACGTCGTGGTATCAGCTGAAGCCTTCTTGACGTCAGCGACTGAGCGGCGCGCACCGGGTTGGACTGCGTTAACGCAACTTCCTTTGTAATGGAGGTTGCTAGGTCTGCTTCCGGCCGCGTACGCAACGTGCAGGAGTGCAATGGGTGATGGGCCCAGACCCCTGCGCGCATAGGATTTAGACCGGCGGGCTGACCTCTCTGTTGTGCCTAGGTGGGGCTGCGACGTGTTGATCTTCCGAGGCCGGGCATGACCCAGAAAACTGTGTCTGGCCAAATGGGATCGAGCGTGTTGGGTTATGTGGTGCACCCCTGCAGGGAAGTTAATCTATTCGAATAGCCGTGATCTTCGGTAACAGGACGACTTGGAGTTGTACCTTGACCTTATGACAACTAGAACCGGATACTTAATAAAACACACCCTTCCAAGTGCCAGATACAACCCGGTGATCGCTCTCTAACAGGGCGATGAGGAGAGGATCGCCGGGTAGGATTATGCTATGCGATGCTACTTGGATATGCTACTTGGAGGACTCCAATCTACTCTCTTCTACATGCTGCAAGACGGAGGCTGCCAGAAGCCTAGTCTTCGATAGGACTAGCTATCCCCCTCTTATTCTGGCATTCTGCAGTCCAGTCCACTGATATGGCCTCCTAACACATATACCCATGCATATGTAGTGTAGCTCCTTGCTTGCCAGTACTTTGGATGAGTACTCACAGTTGCTTTCTCCCCTCTTTTTCCCCCTTTCCTTTCTTTCTGGTTGTCGCAACTAGATGCTGGAGTCCAGGAGCCAGACGCCACCGTCAACGACGACTCCTACTACACCGGAGGTGCCTACTACTACGTGCAGCCCGCTGACGACGACCAGGAGTAGTTAGGAGGATCCCAGGCAGGAGGCATGCGCCTCTTTCAATCTGTATCCCAATTTGTGCTAGCCTTCTTAAGGCAAACTTGTTTAACTTATGTCTATACTCAGATATTGTTGTTTCCGCTGACTCGTCTATGATCGAGCACTTGTATTCGAGCCCTCGAGGCCCCTGGCTTGTATTATGATGCTTGTATGACTTATTTATGTTTTAAAGTTGTGTTGTGATATCTTCCCGTTAGTCCCTGATCTTGATCATACACATTTGCGTGCATGATTAGTGTATGATTGAATCCGGGGCGTCACAGTGAGGGCCCAGGTCACTGTGTCCGTGTTAGTGGACAACGCAGTCTAGCCTATGAGCTGGAGCATCGCCTCGAGGCTCGCCTGCTCCTGAGCATTGAGCTCGCATCAGAAGTAAATCGCTCGGGGGGGACGAGGCCAGGGCCGAAGCCACCATCAGGTTCGGGTCTACCGCAAGAGAGTAGAGGTCCTGGAATTGCGACCAAAGCGGTTGGGGGCCAACTAAAAATCGAGCCAAAACCTAGCCGATTTGTCGTGCCTTGGAAGAAAGGAGATCGTTCCAGAAAGGAGATCGTTCTAGAAAGGAGAGCCCTGAACCGTATCTTGGAAGAAATTACCGCTCGGGAAATACTTGGCACATAATATGTCAACCCACATGCCGGTCGCCCCTTGGGAGATCTTCCAGATCCATTTGCACATGAGTGCGACATTGAGGATTCTGGTGTTGGTGATCCCAAGGCCCGCCAAGTCCTTGGGGCGGCAGACCACATCCCACTTGACCAAGTGGTATTTGCGTTTCGGGCCCGTACCCTCCCAAAAGAAACGAGAGCTGGGCGTGTCCATTTTGGCATGGACTCCTTCCGCCAGGAGGAAGAGGCCCATCGCGAACATAGGCAGAGAGGAGAGGCTCGAGTTCGTATGCACGAGCCTAGCAGCGGAGGAGAGAAATTTTCCGCGCCATGGGCAAACCCGTCCTACCTTGGTCCAAAGCGGAGCCCAACCCTCGATCGAGATGCGCTTGGAGTCTAATGGCAAGCCAAGGTACGTGAAAGGCAGCTTGCCAACTTTGCAATTGAGCAAGTCTGTGATGCATCTATCGTCCGCTGAGTCCAAGCCCATGGGCAACACTTCACACTTGTGGAAGTTAATCTTTAACCCGGACATGAGCTCGAAACTGAGGAGAATGGCTTTGACCGTGGCCATGCTGTGAAGATCCGGCTGGAACAGCAGCAACATGTCGTCCGCATACTGCAAGTGGGAGATCCCCCTGGGATTAGGTGTCCCACTACACCTTTGATGTGGCCAGCCTCAGTGGCTCTTCTCAGCATCGCAGACAACGCATCAACGACAAAGTTGAACAAGATCGAGGACATAGGGTCGCCCTGATGGAGTCCCCGCTTGTTCCGGAAGAAGTGCCCTACTTCTCCGTTGACCGAGATTGCAGTCTGCCCCCCCGAGACCAGCTGCATAACACGGTGAACCCAAACTACCAAGAAACCACGGCTGATGAGAACTTTGCGCAAGAAATCCCAGTTAACCTGGTCGTACGCTTTTTCCAAATCAAGTTTGAGGAGGATCGCTGGTTCGTTCATATGTTTGAGCTCGTGGAGCACTTCCTGAAGGGCCAACGGGCCCTCGAGGATATGGCGACCCCGAATGAACACCGATTGCGATCGACTAACGGTGCGGTGAGCGATCGGGACGAGGCAGGAAGTGCATGCTTTAGCACAGATGTAAGGGCATTCTTGTCCCTTGTTAATTTTGGTGATTGATGACAATGCTTTTGCAGACTAATCGTGTGTATTGAGCTTTTCAGATATATCATGACTAAACACACGATGATTTGATGCCCCCCGAAGATTATTGAAGACAGCGTTTCTCTATGGTTCTTTTCGGTGGAGTTGAGTCGTAGGAAAGCCGTACTATTAAGAGGGGGTCTGCTTTGGAAAGGTTTGGGTGGAATCTCACGTACACGTTCCCTTTGCACCACCTTTCCTTTGGCTCTTTGGAGTTTCCTCTGTCTCACCATGTCTCTGCGAAATGAAGGACTTCGAGTGTTGCTGTTCACAGGCTGGCGGTAGTACTGCTCCGCAGAGCGGTACTACCGCAGGCGCCAGCGGTAGTACCGGGCTCCGGCACTGTACTACCATGGGCTCCCACGGTAGTACCGCTCCTTCTGGGCGGTAGTACCGTGAGCTCTTGCCTAGCGCTGCTGCGCAAGCGGTAGTAGGGGCGGATGTAATTTTTTACATCCACACCCTACGCGGTAGCACCGTGCTACAGCGCGGTAGTACCGTGTCGCCTGGCCAGGTACAGCAGCAGGAGCGGAGGTAGGGGCGGATGTAATTTTTTACATCCGCACCCCTGGTTCGTGGTAGTACCGTGTTGGATTCTCGCATTGATAAAATCTCACCGGAGGTAGTCATGGATGTAATTTTTTACATCTGTGTCTACCGTGCCTGGACTGTGGCTACCCTGCGGTAGTACCGCGCCCTGTCTGTGCTCTTCTGTTCAGGTCCAGGCTCTGCCGCGCCCACGGTAGTATCGCGGTCCGCCGCGGTAGTACCGCAGGCCCGTGCGGTAGTACCGCTCCTGTGGTGCGGTAGTACCGCGGGACGCGGGCTGAGTGGTGGGTAACGGTTGGAATTGTCCCCCCACTATATAAGGGGTTCTTGTTCTCCAAGAAGACTCACCTTTTCCATCCCTAAGCTCCATTGTTGCTCTAAGATCCATTTTCGCCCGATCTCTCTCCCTAGCCAATCAAACTTGTTGATTTGCTCGGGATTGGTTAAGAAGGCCCCGATCTACACTTCCACCAAGAGAAATTTGAATTCCCCCCACTAATCCTATCGGATCTTGTTACTCTTGGGTGTTTGAGCACCCTAGACGGTTGAGGTCACCTCGGAGCCATAGTCCATTGCGGTGAAGCTTCGTGGTGTCATTGGGAGCCTTCGATTAAGTTTTGGAGATTGCCCCAACCTTGTTTGTAAAGGTTCGGTCGCCGCCTTCAAGGGCACCAATAGTGGAATCACGACATCTCGCATTGTGTGAGGGCGTGAGGAGAATACGGTGGCCCTAGTGGCTTCTTGGGGAGCATTGTGCCTCCACACCGCTCTAACGGAGACGTACTTCCCCTCAAAAGGAAGGAACTTCGGTAACACATCCTCGTCTTCACCGGCTCCACTCTTGGTTATCTCGCGCCTTTACTTTTGCAAGCTTACTTGTGTTATATCCCTTGCTTGCTTGTGTGCTTGTTGTTCTTGCATCATATAGGTTGTTCACCTAGTTGCATATCTAGACAACCTACTTTGATGCAAAGTTTAATTTGGTAAAGAAAAGCTAAAAAATTGTTAGTTGCCTATTCACCCCCCCTCTAGTCAACTATATCGATCCTTTTCAATTGGTATCAGAGCCTCGTCTCTTTGTTAAGGACTTTGCCATTTGAAGAGTATGGTTGACACCGTAGACGGTGAGGAGGAGCACTCTGGTGTGAATCCTATCTCGTCTACGGGTGATGGGGAAACCACGGTGTCCTGTGAGGAATTCAATGTGGCCTTGGACACATTGAAAACCTCCATGACAACCAAGGTTGAAAGCATGTTTAATAAATTCTTAGAAGGACTTAAACTATCTACCTCGTCGTTGAAAGTGGGTGATCACACGGACAAGGTGACGGATGCTAACTCCGACAAGGGGGAAGCTACTAAGGTACCGACATCTTTGCCCATGTGGCACCTCTGGTTTATTGAGGACCGATTCCTTCTACTCATTTAAATCATGCCGGGCCTCCTCCTAAGATTATGAAAAATGAGGACTTTGATTCTTGGGTGTATCGCTTTAAGCGTCATTTAAATCATCTGAATACTAACCTTTGGAGAATCATTGAAGAAGGTTTTCATCCACATGACCGAAGCAACTTCACCCCTAGAGAAGCCGTGGACCATCAATTCAATGAGAATGCTCTCTTCATCATTCAAGATGCTGTTCTTCCCAAAGATCTCCCTCATCTTCGACCCTTCGCCATGGCCAAAGACGCATGGCATCGTGTTGTTTCCCTCTATAAGGGAAGTGCAAGCATTCAACGCTCCAACTATGAAGTGGTGCAAGATGAAGCCGATGAGTTTGCAATGAAAGAAGATGAAGAACCTCGTGAGCTCTTTCGGAGGGTAACCGAGCTTGCGATCTCACTCAGAGATCATGGGAGCAAGGACACGGATGACAATTAAATCAAGCGCAAGTTCCTCAAAGCAATGATGCCTTACCACAGGGCCTTGTCCTCCGTCATTCGTCAAAGACCGGACTTCCACTCCTTGACCTCAAACGAAGTGTTGGATGAGTTTATGGCAATGAGGATCTTGGACAAGACCGCCGACAATGTGGTGTTGCGCTGCCAAAGGTAAAGAAGCCCAACCTTGCCCTGAAGGCCAAGGTTATTGTGGAAGAAGAGGAAGAATAGGAAGATTAGGAAAGCAACCCCGAAGATATAAAATATGATTATCATGAGCACATGGCTCTTGCTTCAAGGCAATTTTGGAGCAAGAAGAACACAAGGCCCAACTTCAATAAGAACAACTCAAGTGGGTTCAAGGGCAAGCAACGTGTGAGAACATGTTACAATTGTGGCAATGTGAGTCATTTTGTTGTGGATTGCCCTTACGAGAAGCGGGAAGACAATGGTGGCAAGCTCATTCGTAAGGACAAAGCCAAGTCCTTCCCCAACAAGAACAACTTCACCAAAAAGACTCCTACTCGAGGGTTGGTGGTTCAATAAGAATACCATGAGGATGACGATGATGATGAAGATAGTGAGGCCATGGACATGGCCTCCGTTGCCATTGCCACAACTCCACGGGTGTCCCTCTTCGACTCACCCAATGAGAACATCACCGCCAAGTGTCTCATGGCTAAAGCCACCAACAAGGTAACCCCAACATCAAAACCACCATCATTACTAATCCCTCCTTGACGGATGGCATTGATGAAAGTGAGGGGTCTAATGAGGAAGTGAATGAATTTGAGTCTTTTATGAGTAAGCTCAAGGGAAAATCCAAGAAGCACTTTGTTGCTCTCTTGGAACAACTTGGTGAAGCCAATGACATGATCGAGGCTCAAGAAGAAACCATCTCTAAGATGGAAGGTCATAGTCGTGACTATGCCGATGAGATATCGGATCTCTCTAATGCTCTTGAGGAAGAGCGTGGGCATCGTTTGGCTCTTGAGGAGTCACACAACGATGACCATGCTAAGTTAAAGAAAGATCTTGATCATTCTCTTGTTATGTCTCGTGTGCTAACTTCCGAGAAGGCTAAACTCGATGTTGATCATGCTAGACTCAAGGAGGAGTTTAATTTACTTGACAAGGCCCACAAGGTCTTGAAGGGTGCTCATGCTAGCCTCAAGGAGTCTCATACTCAGCTCCAAGTTAAGCTAACCAAGGAAAAGACCACCTTTCCTCATATGGTATTAATTGATAATGCATATGCCACTAACCCGTGTTGTGAGCATGTGCATCTTGTGGATGAGAATGCCAAGTTGAAGGATCAACTTGAGAAAGGCCTTGTGACATGCATTCAAGGTGAGAAGAACCTCAACGATCTTTTGAGCAATCAAAAGGAAGTTGTGGCCAAGGAGGGAATTGGGTTCGCACCCAAGTCCAAGAACAAGAAGAAGAACGACAAGACCAAACGACCTCCTCCTCTCAAGCAAACTTTTGTGAAAGAGGGAGAGGGTGCTCCTAAGGAGAAGAAGAACAATGTGAAGGGTGTTGATGTCAAAAAGGGCAAAACCACCTCATCCAACAAAGCCGGCGACTTTAACCCTTCTTATGTGTTGTGCCGTGCTAGTGATGGGCATGTTTATGCTAAATTTGTTGGTTCTCCTTATGAGTACATTGAATGGTCTATTTGGGTTCCTAAGACCCTTGTTACTAACATCAAAGGACTCATTACAAAATTGGCACCTAAAACCAAGCATTTATCTCTTGTAGGTGTTTGCTTCCGGTGGGGAATCATGGTTGCTCGATAGTGGAGCAACGAATCATATGACCGGAAGCAAGGACTTGGTGCTGGACGTGCACAAGATTGCTTCTATGCCCACCAACGTCGAGTGGGGTGATGCCTCGTCTTCTAAGGTATTGGGTCTTGGCAAGGTTGTAATTTCTCATGACCTAACGATCGAGAAAGTCATGCTTGTTGAGTCCCTTGCATTCAATCTACTTTCTGTTCATCAACTTGCACTCATGGGCTTTGCCACTTTCTTTGATATTGATACCGTGGCCCTCTTGTGGAGCAAGACTCTTAAGGCCTTGTTCGGTTCCACAGGGTTTCAAGGGGTTTGGAGCAGATTGGCAGGGATTAAATCCCCAACAAGTCAAAATCCATATCAAACCCCTCCAATCCTCTCCAATCCCCTTGTGGTGGGGATTAACCGAACAAGGCCCAAAGTAGCCTTTGTTGGGCATGTCGAGAACGGTCTTTATGTGATTAACTTTTCGGAGCAACCCAGTAAGACCGCGACATGCCTAATGGCTAAAGTTGATGTGGGATGGATTTGGCATCTCCGTTTAGGCCACGTCAATATGAGATCTTTGCAAAGTCTTCTCAAGGGGGACCATGTCCGTGGACTAACAAATGTTAGCTTTGCCAAAGATCGTGCTTGTAGTGCTTGTATTGAAGGAAAGCTTCATGAGAAGGCTCACCCTCCCATGACTATCATCTACTCGAAGAGACCCTTGGAGCTCCTTCACATGGATCTCTTTGGGCCTCCATCCTTTGATAGTCTTGGAGGTAGAAAGTATTGCTTGGTGATTGTGGATGATTATTCAAGATACACTTGGGTATATTTCTTCAAGAGGAAGAGTGAAACTCAACAAACCGTCATCGACTTTGCAAATGAAGCTTAACGTCAACATGATGCAAAGATCTTGACAATAAGAAGTGACAACAACACCGAGTTCAAGAACTACACCTTGGATGAGTTTCTTAGTGATGAGGGGATCAAGCATCAATATGCTGCACCATATACCCCTCAACAAAATGGTGTCGCGGAGAGGAAGAACCGGACGTTGATGGATGCGGCAAGGGCCATGATGGCGGAGTTCAAGTCTCCATACAACTTTTGGGCTGAAGCCATCAACACAGCATGTCATGCATCCAATCGGCTCTATCTCCGCAAAGGCTTGAACAAGACTCCTTATGAAATACTTACCGGTAACAAGCCCAACCTCAAGTACTTCCGGGTGTTCGGGTGTAAGTGTTTCATTCTCAAGAAAGGTGTTCGTTTGTCTAAATTTGAGGCTAGAGCTTATGAGGGCATATTTGTTGGTTATGCTACAAACTCTCATGCTTACCGTGTCCTCAACAAGTCCACCGGACTCATTGAGGAGACGTGTAACATGGAGTTTGACGAAAATAACGGCTCCCAAGTGGAGCAAAGTGGTACTTGTGATGTAGGTGATGAAATTCCTCCCCAAGCCATAAGAAGAATGGGTATTGGTCATATTCTACCCATTGAGGAACCCCTTGTGGCCGAAGGAGAAGGACAATGCTCCACTCAAGTGGAGCCATCACCTCCCCAAGACCCACACGCTTCCGAAGAACAAAGTGAAGGCCCTCAACCTCGTGAACAAGACCAAGGGCAAGATCAACCTCAAGATGGTGGTGAACCACCAAATGATGCCCAAGGTCAAGTTCTCCCCCCCGAGCAAGTTCAAGATCAAGAGCAAGCTCAAGATCTAGAACAAGCTCAAGACAGCGCTCATGATAATCAAGTTAATCCTCCTCCTTCCACATCCGAGGAGGAATTAGAGCGTCGTGCCACAAAGATTGCTTCCAAGCTCACTACCCAAGGTCATCTCATGGAGAACATGGTTGGAAGCCTAAGAAAGGGGGTAAGCACTCGTAGACAATTAGCAAACTATTGTGAACATCACGCGTTTGTCTCTTGTGTTGAACCCCAAAAGGTCTATGAGGCGCTCGAAGATTCGGATTGGCTCAATGCCATGCATGAAGAACTCAACAACTTCGAGTACAACAAGGTGTGGAGATTGGTGCCAAGGCCGTCGGGGAACCACAACATCATTGGAACCAAGTGGATATTCAAGAACAAGCAAGATGCTCATGGGAACATCATTCGCAACAAGGCAAGATTGGTAGCACAAGGCTACTCCCAAGTCGAGGGTATCGACTACGGTGAAACCTTTGCTCCCGTTGCTCGCCTTGAATCCATTCGTTTGTTGATTGCTTATGCTTCCCATCACAACTTTAAGTTACAACAAATGGATGTGAAGAGTGCTTTTCTTAATGGTCCTATTAATGAGTTGGTTTATGTCAAGCAACCCCCCGGGTTCGAGGATCCCTACTTCCCGGATCATGTGTATCAACTCGATAAGGCACTCTATGGCCTTAAGCAAGCCCCACGTGCGTGGTACGACCACCTTACCGAGTTGTTACAAGATCGTGGATTTGAGGTTGGGCAAATCGATCCCACTCTTTTTACTAAGAAGGTCAAAGGGGAGTTGTTTGTATGCCAACTATATGTTGATGATATTATCTTTGGTTCCCCTAACAAAGTTTTCAATGAGGAATTTGCCGCTCTCATGACCTCTAAGTTCAAGATGTCTTCGATGGGAGAGTTGAAGTTCTTCCTTGGTTTCGATATCAAGCAAAGAAGAGAAGGTACCTTCATCAACCAAGCCAAATACACTCAAGACATGCTCAAAAGATTCAAGCTAAGTGATGTCAAGCCGGCTTCTACTCCAATGCCTACCAAGTGCCAACTTGACATTGATCCCAATGGTAAAGCGGTGGATCAAAAGGTATATCGCTCCATGATTGGCTCCTTGCTTTACCTTTGTGCATCTAGACCGGATATCATGTTGAGTGTGGGAATATGTGCACGGTTTCAAGCCGCACCGAAGGAAAGTCACTATGTGGCGGTCAAGCGAATCTTTCGATATTTGGCTCATACCCCAAACTTTGGCTTATGGTACCCAAGAGGAGCAAACTTCAAGCTTGAAGGATATTCGGATTCCGATTGGGCGGGAGACAAAGTGGATAGGAAGTCCACTTCCGGAGGGTGCCAATTTCTGGGTTGCTCTTTGGTAAGTTGGTCTTCCAAGAAGCAAAGTTGTGTGTCTCTCTCGTCCACCGAAGCGGAATATGTGGCGGCCGGTAGTTGTTGTGCACAACTCCTATGGATGAGGCAAACTTTAAAGGATTACGGTGTCATTTGTGACAAAGTGCCTCTTTGGTGTGACAATGAAAGTGCCATCAAGATTTCTCTCAACCCGGTACAACACTTCAAGACGAAGCATATTGAGATTCGGTATCACTTCATCCGGGATCATATTAGGCGAGGGGAGATCGAGCTCAAGTATGTCAACACTCATGATAACCTTGCAGATATTTTCACGAATCCCTTGGATGAATCAAGATTTCGCGAGTTAAGGCATGAGTTAAATGTCATTGATTCGAGCAATGTGACTTGAACCCTTGCACATCCCACCTCACTCAACTTGTTGTCTAGTTTAGGTGTAGGCATGGACATAGGGGGATTGTTGTTCTCTCAATGAACTCTCCCCCCCCCCATTATGCATAAATTGATCAACTCTTTCACATTAGCCATTTTTGATGGTACATGTGCTTCAAAGACGAGTTTTGGTCATGGGCCCAAGGATAATCCTTCGCGATGCCATACCAATCAACTCAAACATAGGTGGCTCCGGCCACCGCCCCCTCCTTGGAGAGGTTGTGTCTCGTGGTTGGTCCTCGTTGTCTTGTGCTTTCCTCTTCTCTGTGTCGTGCTTGTGTCGTTGTTTGTTTTCGCCTCTTAGTTGTTCGGTGTTTCCGAAGGTTGTTTTGCATTTGCTCTCTTTCTCTCGTGTGAAACTTGCACTTTCTTGGGTTACGGTACTACCGTGGTGAGCCACGGTACTACCATAGGAGTTGGTGGCTCTGCGCTTGCTCAGTTACCTCCCAGGGGCACGGTACTACCGCTACCATCGCGTCAGTAATTTTTTACTGCCGCTGGAAGAGCGGTACTACCGCCCAGCACGTGGTACTTCCGCCCGGGCGGTACTACCGCGATGACCCACGGTACTTCCGCGCCCACGCGAGCGGGTGGGGTTAAGAGCGGGACAGGGGGAGTTCCAACTCCCCCATACCCATTCATCTCTATTCCCCACCCCGTCTCTCTCTCTCCTGCCCAAGAACGGCGCCGGAGGCCTTCGCCGGATCTCCGTCTCCGGCCGCTCTTCTCGGATTTTGACCAGTGGGATCGTTCCCCACCTCGCCCTCTTGCCATGGACCAAGGTTTTTCCCCAAGTTCCTCTCCTTGTTCGTCCTTCCTTGTGCTTTTAGGTCTTGGGGAGATGCATGTGGTGTTCTTAAGATTTTTGGCTAAATCTGTGCAAGTGGGATTCGTAGGAGCGTGGTAGTGTAGTAAGCATGCTCTTTGGATAGTCAAAATAGTTCCGGTTGATCAACGGTAGTACCGATGTAGTCGTGCGGAGGTTCTAGATCCAGATCCATGACTCTTGTTGCAGTTTTTGATCCGCGCGGTACTACCGCTCCTCCTGGAGCGGTACTACCGCAGCCTCGCCTATAACTGGCGCCATGCAGCACTACCGCTTGGCGCCCGGAAGTAAAAAATTACTTCCGCCCCAGGCGCGGTACTACCATGCTACCCCGGCACGGTACTACCACAGCTGGAGCGGATGTAATTTTTTACATCCGTACACCTGTCCGGTACTACCGTAGATTTATCCAGTGCTCTTTTTCTGTCTAGATCTCGTGATTATTTGTTTCCCTCAGCTTTGGCCTTTGTCTTTTGCATTGATTCGTCTTGTTTCCCATGTGTGTTCTTGTGTTTTGTGTCTAGGTGGTGGCTCCGGTTCTCTTGCTCGTCGCTCAAATCCCAGCCGTGACACAGGGTCAAAGCGGCTGCGCAACCCAGATAAAGCTCGAGAGGGGTCATCTGCTTCCCAACGCAGGACCAAGCACACCGCCAACAAGAAGAAGGAGCCTGTCATGGGCATGGATGAGATGCCCCAGGCCGAGTTTGTCATTCGAAGGAAGCTCAAACCCTATGTGAATCCCCGGGCTAACTTGTGAGGCAATGATCTCTTCTGGACCAAGCAGCAGAATCTGATCTATCTAGATGTGATCAAGGCCAAGCAGAACCTCTATGTGGAAGTTCACTGGATTGACATGCATCATATGAGGCAGGACAAGCACCATGGGTACTTTGGAGAGGCCTTGGATCTCGTGGAGCAGTTCGGCATTGAGCACATGCTCACCTTCCACAAGGATTTTGATCCAGAGATCATAGCATAGTTCTTTGCTTCGGTCTACTTCGACGTCGATGAAGCATGGACCATGACTTGGATGACCAATGGTCGACGGATGTCTGCTACATGGAAGGAGTTCATGGAGTTGCTTAACGTTCCAGATGAAGGGCTCGACACACCAGTTGGAGTTCACCCTCATGCCAACTCTGAGTCTGCCAACAAGAACAAGCTCATGCCATTCCTTGTTCAGAAGACACTTCCCAGCAAGAAGAAGGTGTGGGTGCTTAACCCCTTCCTTGACATCATGCATCGGCTCTTCCGGAACACCCTCTTCCCGCGCATTGGTGACATGGGCCAGGTGCATGCTTACCTCGTTGACATGATGCTCCTTTGTGAGGAGGCCCGTCAGGCTCAGACTCGACCACTTGATGTCTCACATATCATTTGGTGTGAGCTTCAGTTCGCCATGTTCAACCGTAAGGTCCCCAGCTATGGGCCTTACCTGTTTCTCCTTATCTCCATGACTTGGGAGAAGCTCTTTCCCAATGATGAGTTTGAAGCTCCAGGCTGGATTCGTCATGAGCCCATCAGGCTCCGCATCAAGCCCCAATGGGCTAACACCACCACTTCTGCTGAGGCTGCCAGGATGGCTGTGGATGAGGAGGAGATTGAGGAGGAAGAAGCTGCTGAGGACCGTTCTGCTTTCACTACTCCCTCTGCTGAGCCCTCTTGGGTGAAGAAGCTAAAGATCAAGATTTAGAGGCTTTTCTGCATGCAGGTCCAGGCTCAGTACAAGGCCCATGTTGCTCAGAAGGATGGTCGCCGTCGCGACATCAGGATCTTGAGGGCGTTCGGCGAGGACGCGGCCAACGGCTCTAAGAAGCACATCACCCCCGAGGCTGCCTGGATGGCTAAGCAGGGCTACAAATGAACCGATTCTGAGGGGGAGTACATTCCTGCTACGGAGTCTAGCGACGAGGATTCATTTTCCACCTGAGCTACCACCTTTGCTGTAGGTGCCCTCTCTGCCTTTTTGGTGTCTCGATGCCAAAGGGGGAGAGAGTGTAGGATTTGCATGTCGTGTGTTGTGTGCTTCGCCGTTCGCTTTGCTTTCCGTCTGTTGAACTTGTTTGCTTTGGTTGTGCTCGTAAGACTAAGTTTATCATATGGTGTAAGACATATGCACTCTATCGTACCTTATTACCTTATTGAGCTTATGCTATATCGTGCTATTTATGTTATGCTCATATTTACTATCTTGTTTAGTGTTAGCCTTATCATTGCAGGATATGCTTTGTCTCTAAAATATAGGGGGAGTGGTGATCCTAGTATTCGTGTCGCGCAGTCCAAAGCACTTTACTCTCTAGCACGAATCTAGGGGGGATCTCGTCTATATTCTAGAGATGTGGGGTTTGCTTGTGCTATATTCTTTCCCTTTGTGCAAATCCCGTATTGTCATCAATCCACCAAAAAGGGGGAGATTGTAAGGGCATTCTTGTCCCTTAGTAGTTTTGGTGACTGATGACAATGCTTTTGGGGACTAATCGTGTGTATTGAGCTTTTCAGATATATCATGACTAAACACAAGACGATTTGATGCCCCTCGAAGATTATTGAAGACGGCGTTCCTCTACGGTTCTTTTCGGTGGAGTTGAGTCGTAGGAAAGCCGTACTATTAAGAGAGGGTCCGCTTTGGAAAGGTTTGGGTGGAATCTCACGTACACGTTCCCTTTGCACCACCTTTCCTTTGGCTCTTTGGAGTTTCCTCCGTCTCACCATCTCTCTGCGAAATGAAGGACTCTGAGTGTTGCTGTTCACAGGCTGGCGGTAGTACCGGGCTCCATAGAGCGGTACTACCGCAGGCGCCAGCGGTAGTACTACTCCTTCTGGGCGGTAGTACCCTGAGCTCTGGCCTGACGGTGCTGCGCAAGCGGTAGTAGGGGCGGATGTACTTTTTTACATCCGCTCCCTACGCGGTAGTACCGTGCTACGACGCGGTAGTACCGTGTCGCCTGGCCAGGTACAGCAGCAGGAGCGGAGGTAGGGGCGGATGTAATTTTTTACATCCGCACCCTTCACGGTAGTACTGCACCCCTGGTTCGCGGTAGTACCGTGTCGGATTTTTGCATCGATAAAATCTCAGCGGAGGTAGTCACGGATGTAATTTTTTACATCTGTGCCTACCGTTCCTGGACTGTGGCTGCCCTGTGGTAGTACCGCATAGGGTCGCGGTAGTACCGCGCCCTGTCTGTGCTCTTCTGTTCAGGTCCAGGCTCTGCCGCGCCCACGGTAGTACCACGGTCCGCCGCGGTAGTACCGCAGGCCCGTGCGGTAGTACCGCTCCTGTGGTGTGGTAGTACCGCGGGTTGCGGGCTGAGTGGTGGCTAACGGTTGGAATTGTCCCCCCACTATATAAGGGGGTCTTCTTCTCCAAGAAGACTCACCTCTTCCATCCCTAAGCTCCATTGTTGCTCCAAGCTCCATTTTCGCCCGATCTCTCTCCCTAGCCAATCAAACTTGTTGATTTGCTCGGGATTGGTTGAGAAGGCCCCGATCTACACTTCCACCAAGAGAATTTTGATTCCCCCCACTAATCCCTAGCGGATCTTGTTACTCTTGGGTGTTTGAGCACCCTAGACGGTTGAGGTCACCTCGGAGCCATAGTCCATTGTGGTGAAGCTTCGTGGTGTCGTTGGGAGCCTCCAATTAAGTTGTGGAGATTGCCCCAACCTTGTTTGTAAAGGTTCGGTCGCCGCCTTCAAGGGCACCAATAGTGGAATCACGGCATCTCGCATTGTGTGAGGGCGTGAGGAGAATACGGTGGCCCTAGTGGCTTCTTGGGGAGCATTGTGCCTCCACACCGCTCTAACGGAGACGTACTTCCCCTCAAAAGGAAGGAACTTCGGTAACACATCCTCGTCTTCATCGGCTCCACTCTTGGTTATCTCGTGCCTTTACTTTTGCAAGCTTACTTGTGTTATATCCCTTGCTTGCTTGTGTGCTTGTTGTTGTTGCATCATATAGGTTGTTCACCTAGTTGCATATCTAGACAACCTACTTTGATGCAAAGTTTAATTTGGTAAAGAAAAGCTAAAAAATTGTTAGTTGCCTATTCACCCCCCTCTAGTCATCTATATCGATCCTTTTCAACAGATCTTAAAGGGCACGTTGATCAGCGCAATAGGTCTATACTGATGAATGTTGTCCGCACCGGCCACTTTGGGGATAAGCGATAACATAGCGTAGTTAATCCTAGTTATGTCTACGGAGCCGCGCATAAAACCGTTGCACACTTCAAAGATGGGCTCGCGGAGCAGAGGCCAAAAACGCTTGAACATTTCCCCGGCCACTCGTCCGGGACCAGTGTAGTGTCAGATTTCATACTACCAAGAGCATTGTCAATCTCCTTGGGGAGAAACGCGAGTCCCAACTCGGTGTTCTCGCTGTTAAGGACCCTTTGGTAGGGCAGCCACATGTCGGCACGAAGACCAGCCCTCTGGTCATCTCTGGTTCCCATCAGGTTGATGTAGAACTCGTAAACGTGCGACATAATGTCCATTTGGCGCAACAGGAGCCCCTGCTCCGATTGCAGCCTAAGGATCGCCCATTTCCAACATCTTCCGTTCGCGTAAGCGTGGAAGTACTTGGTGTTGCCATCCCCCTTGAGCGTCCACTTGAGGACAACCCTGCGCCTCCAGTACTCCTCCTCGCTACGGAGCAGTGCCTCGACCTGCCCTGCCAGGGCTCCGGCTATGAGCCCATTCTTGCTCAAAGAAGGATCTCGCATCGGCCTGGGCATCGAGGCACGCGATCTCGTCGACAAGTCTCACCCTGAGAAGTTTGTCGTCATGCCCTTGGTTCGCACCCCAACCCTTGAGGTTGGCGTGAAGGCAACCCCCTGCCGCATTCCAGAATTCCATCGGACCATGCTGTGGACTAATAAGTTGCACACAACTACTCCATTTTCCCCTAAAAACGATATCAAAACATGGTATCTCGAACTAGGCCGTCTCAAAAAAGAAACGGGGGCTGCATCGAATCCTGTCCTCCCCTAAGGACAAGATCAAGGGAATGTGGTCTGACCCGATACGCATCTCTGCAATGAGCGAGCATAAGGGGTACACCACCTCCCAGTCTGGTGACATGAACACGCGGTCCAGCACCGAACGCACCAGAGTGAGCTGCTTGTTCGTCTAGGTAAACCTAGCCCCTGTCATGGCCACTTCCCTAAGCGCCATTGACGCGATTGCGTTGTTGAACATGGCCACCCTTGGCCAGTTGATGATGTTTTTGTTCTTGTCCGCTCTTGAGCGAATCAGATTGAAATCACCCCCTACAATCAGAGGGGTCTGCGCTGCGGAAACCGCGAGCACCTTGGCTTGGAGTTCTCCCAAGAACTCATCCAAGAGGGAGTGGTACGCTGGTCCATAAACCTGGACGACCACTAGAGCGTGTAACGACGCGTGGACACAAATGTTAGCCGTAATGAAGAAGGATCCAACATCCCAGGACAAGACCTCGAAGGTGGCGGAGCAGAACCCTAGTAGCATGCCACCAGAATGTCCCGTCGCTGGGGTATGATGCCACTTGAAATGTTCCAAGGGGCCGAAGGAAAGGATATCTTGGTGTCAAAATTTTTTTGATCGTTTCCTGGAGCCCTACGATGTCGACAGCCTCTTTCCTAATGTACTCTTCAAGTTGGGTAAGGCGACCGCGTAGCCAAAGCCACGAATATTCGAGAACAGAGCACGCATCTAGAGAATTCTATTTCTCAAGCAAACACCCCTGGAGGTGATCGCCTTAGCCACACGCCGCACCTTGCCACGACAAGGTGGGGGGGGGGGGGAGGTAGCAACCCCTGTTGCTGAATCCCCATCGGGCCGGACGGCTAGCATATTTGAGGCCCCTGCCTCCAATGACAGCCGATCCGCATGACTAGCAGCTGCCGCCGCGATCGCTGCTTGCACCACTTCCTTAGCGCGAATCAGTGAGATCATCTCACTGGTCCCTCCCTCACCCAACGCCTCCACGCTGCTCTCCCCTAACACCTCGCTCAAGTGATCATCCGAAAGGAGTCCAGAATCGTGAAACGGGGGGGGGGGGGGGGGTTACCTGAGGTCTCCAGGTTCTTCTGGGCTTGGAGGAGTTGGGCGCTTTGCAGAGACGGCATGTTCCCCTTGGCGCCCTTGGATCGAGAGCTGGCCCGCACCGGAGCCACTTGCGTCGCCGCCACTATCTTGGAGTGCTTGGCCTTCGGGATTGGCACTGTCTTGGTGGCCTCCTGCATGAGAGGGATGGAGATGGGCCCAGCTAGAGCCATGACCGTCTGGCGAGGGGTCACGGGATCCCCCGCCTGGTCCGCCAATCGCACCACCTCCGCTGTCACCTTGCGCACCGCCACCTTCTTAGACTGCTACACCGAGCTGGCCTTGTTGCTGCTACTGTCGGTGTCAAAACCGGCGGTTCTCGGGTAGGGGGTCCTGAACTGTGCGTCTAAGGCTGATGGTAACAGGAGGCGGGGGACACGATGTTTACCCAAGTTCGGGCCCTCTCTATGGAGGTAATACCCTACTTCATGCTTGATTGATCTTGATGAATATGAGTATTACAAGAGTTGAGCTACCACGAGATCGTAATGGCTAAAACCATATAAGTCTAGCCTATATGATTATGATTGCCTCTAGGGACTAAACCCTTCGGTTTATTTAGACACCAGAGGGGACTAGGGTTATACAGAGTCTATTACAGAGAAAGGAATCCACATATCCGAACGCCAAACTTGCCTTCCACGCCAAGGAGAGTCCCATCCGGACACAGGAAGAAGTCTTCTGTCTTGTATCATCGTAACCCTACAGTCCAGCCCACGCTACGTAGTCCGTCCGTCCGAGGACCCCTTAATCCAGGACGCCCTCAGTAGCCCCTGAACCAGGCTTCAATGATGAGGTGTCCGGCGCGCGGATTGTCTTAGGCGTTGCAAGGCGGGTTCCTCCTCCGAATACCCCAAAATAGTCTTCGAACACAAGAAATGTGTTCGGCGCTGCAAAACAAATTCCACACATAACCGCGGAGAGTATAATATTTCACGAGTCCAATCCGCTGACAACTTTTTTATAGCGTGACATCACGTCGCCGCCCGACCATTATTCAAACCTTTTTTAGCCTGCCACTCGATATTTCGAGATGCGGTTTCATTGGCATGTCTTGTCAAAGCAGAGATCGTGTCCCCTTATTGCGGGATTCTCATCAATACGGGCATGGGTAACCCAACCGTGCCATTTGCACGCCCCTTGGGGAATAGGCAAGTTTTAAGGCGAGTAGGAGGCGCTTGACATTTGCTGCCTTTATAAGGAGATAAGTATTCACCCCTTTTCACCCACGCCTTCTCTCTCTCTCTCTGCCTCCCACATTCTCGAGCTCCAGCACCCAAGCTCTCATCTTGTCCGCCCTAAGAAAGCACTCCAACCATGTCCGAATCCGGAGCGCAGGGCAAGTGGATGGCCTCCACCGTCAAGGAGAAGGACATCACCAAGCTCCGGGAGGCTGGGTATCTAGCCAAGGAAATCGCCCACCGGCTTCCGGCCAATGGACAGATCGTCCCTACCCCGGAGCCCCATGAGATGGTGGTGTTCATCCCCCACTTCATCCGCGGGCTGGGATTTCCTCTCCACCCATTCATCCGCGGACTCATGTTCCACGATCTGCCCCCCAACTCCATCCTCAACATCTCGGCATTCATTGTCTTGTGTGAGGCCTTCCTCCGCATCCCACCCCACTTCGGATTATGGCTAAAGATCTTCAATGTGAAGCCGAAGGTGGTGAGTGGGCAACACCAGAGTGCGGAGGCGCCATGGTGAGCAAGATGCCCAACGTCACATGGCCCGAAGGCTCCTTCGTGGAGATCGTCAAAGGGTGGCAGAAATCATGGTTCTATATCACAGAGCCGCGCGGCACCACCTGGGCCATGGCTCCCGAATTCCGGTCTGGAGCTCCGATGCGGCTCACCTCCTGGCCAGAGAAGGGTCTGGACTGGTCCTCGCCAGGCGAGCTGACATCGCTTTAGACACGCATCAAGAGCATGACAGACAAGAACATCAAGCTTGTCAATGTGATCCAGGTGATGCTTATTCACCGGATCCTTTCGTGCCAACGCCGGACTTGCCACTTGTGGGAGTATGATTCGGCCAAGCACCAGACCTTGCTGGAGTTCTTCGGCACCATGCAAGACATCTGGAAGGTGCTCTTCAAGGCCAACGAGACAGGGCCGGCCACGACCGATGACCGCGGGCACGACTTGGCCCATCCCGCTAGTCCGGTAAGTTTTTTCATGTTTTCAAGGTGTATCCTTTTCTTGCATACTCAAGGAAGACGCCTAAGCCTCCCTACAAATTCTCCCAGGGCTGGACAAAGAAGGCAGAGCGGATTCACTGTCCGGCTCCGCTGCCCGAAGACCCAGAAATCCCACTTCTAACGAAGATGGTAGTTCTAGTGCCCTATCAAGCGCTTGAGAAGAAGGCCAAGAAGAAGGCCAAGGGGACCAGAGGTGGTCTCCGTTGCAAGGGTGCTTCGGACATGACGTCCGAAGACACCGAGACTCACTCCTCCGCCATCAAGGACGAAGATGAGCAGGAGGAAGAAGAAGAGCACCATTCCCCCCTAAGGGGGGAAGAAAGAAAAGGACTGCCTCCATGCGTCTGGAGGCCTAGGCGTCCAAGAAGGGGAAAACCTCCCTCCCGGACAACTCCACAGCGGCCACCGACAGCAGCTCAGAATGGCGTCCCAGGGACAAGCCCCTGGCCAAATCATGAGTACTCAAAAACTCGGACACATTCATATATCCGGCCTCACAACTTCATAGTATTAACATGTTGAATCATGTATTTGCAGTCCGGCTCGGTCCAACCTCGAGCGATCCTCATTTTTGGGTATTCGCTGGACCCGGAGGCGATGGATAGTGGGACCCTTCCAGCAGCCTCCTCTCCCAAGGCCATGGATAACACCGAGGTGTTGTCCCGAAGGACCCCAAGCCAGGAAGAGACTCAGGCGGACGTCAGGGTGGCGCCGGACGGTGAAGCCTCAGCCGCCGGACACATGGAGCAAATACCCATGGAGACTGGCGATGGGAGCCATATCCAATTCGCCCCCCAGCCGAATACATTTCCAGAGACCCATACGGTTCCGGAATCAGGCAAGCAGCCTCTTTCAAAAGAAGGAGGTGTGCCTATTCCACCGGTCACCTCTGTCCATCCAGAGGCGTCGGATACTTTGCTGGAAGCGTTGCGAGGCGCTTCCATTGTTGAGGAACACCGTACCCTTATGGGTACGGTGATTGAGAGGATCCAATCCGCGAAGAGCGGACTGACCGAAACCTGCACAAGCCTTCTAATAGGCTTTCAGGTAAGCAACGCAATTATGTAAAAAGAATATCACAGTATAGACTGTAGCCCCTGAGACACTGTCCGGTGTTCCAAAAGAAAAGCCGGACAGAGGATCAAACAATTTTCGTAGGAGACTAATCCGTTGAGTCAATGTGAACAAGCAGGCCTCATTACTGGCTGCAACCTCTCATACTACTGAGGTCTCCGGACTGAAACAGAGTCTAGAGCGGGCCGAGGAAGAGCTCGGCCGCGTGAAAAAGCAACTAGAGGATAAACAAGGTATGTAATGACCTTCTGTATATCAGAAAGGATAGATCGTTTATAATGACCATAGTGCCATTTTATTTGTAGGGGCGGCGACCGAGGTGGAGGCTCTCAAGAAGGCACTGGCCGAGGCCAAGGAGAGAGCAGCCAAGGAACAAGCCGCCCGCGAAAAGCATGAGGCCAGGGTTAGTGAGATCCAGTAGGAGCTCCAGGACACCGTCAAGAAAGGCGAGTCCTTGGAGCGCAACATTACGGATCAAGAGTCCGAACTTGCCAAGGCCCACCAAAGTGCACACGATGCCCGGGTTGAAGCCCAGGGCGTCCTCCAGGAAATCCAGGAGGCCAGAAAAATCACGGTGGGTTAGGCCTTTATTATGTAGAGCAAATATGTGAAGAAAAGGTTCCTCTTACTGACCCGGATTTGGAGTTCTCCAGGGGCGTTTGCGGATCTGCCGCGCAGCGTTTCAGACGCTGCGGAGTTCTTCCGAGCCGAAGAGGGGAGCTCTACAGAGAAGCTGTTTTGGTCACAATACCTCGCGCCAGAACATCCGGTGCTCTTTAGTGATCAGCTAAAATAGCTGGTTGAACTGCATAGGGCGGCCGAACTAGCCATGAAGGACTTGATAATCCGGCTATGGCCTGCCGAAGCCATACCCAGCAGCTACTTCGTGCTCGTGAAGCGGCTGGTCAATGCCTACCCTCGGCTTGATGCTATCAAGTGGTCGGTCTGCATCGAAGGCGCGTGAATGGCCTTCGCCTGAGTCAAGATGCATTGGGTGAAGATGGACGCCGCAAAGCTTGTGACTGAGGGACCGCCCGCGGGCAAGGAGCACCACACCCCCGATCTGTACTTTGACAATGTCTTGGAGGGATCCCACATCGTGGCGGAGCAATGTGCCAAGGATATTATATTTCCATGAATATATTCATGTTATCCTGTACGATGAAACAATGTTGTTATGTAATATAATGCTTGTTTATTTAAAAAAATTACCTCCTATGCGGCCGTTTTGTTAAACCTGAGAGTTGGCCATTCCTCGGCTTCAGCCCCCACGTAGGTAGTATGGGGGTGTTCGGGATGAATCTAAACACTCTTTATTCCAAAGTTTTGGTCCTTAAAGGAGGTGTTTAGCGCAACGAACCAGGCAATCGGACCGTGTGGCTTTATCACTCTCACTTAGCCATAGGAGTTTGATAATAGAAATTTAGGCGCAACCCCTAGTATTCGTAAGTCCGAACTTGGGGTACTGTAAACACCTGATCGGATAATAACCGATTCATCGCATAATGCGGGAAAAATCGCTAAAGATTTGTAACCTCTTGAACAGCTGACTGGCTCACGCCGCATCATGACAGTCAGTTTTCAGCTTTCTCTACCGAGGTGCTCATCCAGGTGAACCAGGACACAATCCCAGTAGTTCTCTCTTTACTACGCTAGCCGATATAGCGAAACGTAAGGTAGTAAGCACAGAAGCCGGGCAACCCAACTATTGACCAAAGACATGATTCAGAGCCGATGCATATAATGCTACAATTCGGGGTGCCGAACTATACAGTAAAAAAGTGTTCAGACTTTGTTGCCACATTATGGGGCATAATGAAGCCCCTGGCGAATTAAGGCGTACCAGAGTGCACGGGTGCAATTGATAAGAATATCAAGAAAAATAAAAATAAAGTAATAGGCTAATGCCACGGAATTGGCCTGCAAACCATTTTCCATTGTAGTTTGATTAATACGTTAAAGCGTATTTTGTACAAATAGTGCGATAAGCAAAAGGGCTATTTAACATGCCACGACCAAGGGAGAGCTGCGTGTGGGTCCTTAAAGCAGGCATAACGATCATTTAAAGAAACCACCTGGAAATTCCCTTATACGCCAATGCTTCTTGCCGTCTTGGTGTATCCATCCTTTGATAGGTCCGATAATCAAGCTACCAAGAAAGGCCTGGAAAAAAGAAACCTGAAAAGAAAAAGAAAAGGTGAAAGTATGTTGATCTAGGGGGGTCGAGCCGTATTATGGACCACGATCTAGCTGTGCCTTCGTCTATGCCCATGGTCTTTTGAGTGCGTAGTTATGTATGCGTGGTACGAATGCCGCCACTTTGTTGGGACTGGGACGGAGGCCGAATTGCTAGTCAAGCTCTTGACGAGCTGGACTGTCCTGCTGCAGAGTAGTTCGGACTCGCTTGACAGTGTCTGAGAGCTTGGCCGTCGAATTAAGGTTCTGCCTAAGACCGCTCTGTACTTCTGCTGCAAGGGCAGCAGTGTGCTCCTCGGTATGGAGGGAGCGTTCCGTGTTTCCATTGATTTTTATGACACCGCGTGGTCTGGGCATCTTGAGCTTGATATAAGTGTAGTGTGGCACCACATTAAATCGAGCAAATGCGGTTCGTCCGAGCAGTGCGTGATAGCCACTACGGAAGGGGATGATATCGAAGATCAACTCTTTGCTTCAGAAATTGTCCGGGGATCCGGAGACCACCTCCAGTGTGATTGAGCCGGTGCAGCGGGCCTCTACACCTGGTATGACACCTTTAAAGGTGGTTTTTGTGGGCTTGATCCTTGAGGGATCAATACCCATTTTGCGCACTGTATCATGATAGAGCAGGTTCAGGCTGCTGCCGCCGTCCATGAGGACTCGCGCAAGGTGGAATCCATCAATGATTGGGTCGAGGACCAGTGCGGCTGAACCACCGTGACAGATACTGGTCGGATGGTCCCTGCAATCGAAGATGATCGGGCAGGATAACCATGGGTTGAGCTTTGGGGCGACTGGCTCCATCGCGTAGACGTCCCTGAGTGCGCACTTGTGCTCCCTCTTGGGGATATGGGTAGCGTATATCATGTTCACCATTTTAACTTGGCTGGGGCTCCTCGTCATCGTCCTTGCTTTGTGACCCCTTGTCCTTATTCTCGGCATTTAACTTGCCTGTCTGTTTAAAAACCCAACAGTCTCTGTTGGTATGATTGACTGGTTTATCAGGAGTTCCGTGGATTTGACATGGACGATCGAGTATGCGGTCCAAGCTGGACAGGCCCGGATTGTTGCTTTTATATGGCTTCTTCCGCTGACCGGACTTAGAGCCACAAAATCCGGTGTTGGCCATCGTGTCCTCGGTGTTCTCAACATTGTTTCGACGCTTGTGTCTGTTGCATTGGGGGTTGCCGTTGCTATTTCTGGCTTCAGAAGTGCCAGGTTCGCTTGCATTGTTGTTGCTACGGGCTAGCCAACTATCCTCGCCCGCGCAGAAGCGGGTCATAAGCGTCGTGAGGGCTGCCATGGACTTCGGCTTTTCTTGGCCGAGGTATCGGGCGTGCGATTCGTCACAGATGCTATGTTTAAAGGCCGCTAGGGCTTCGACATCCGGGCAGTCGACGATCTGGTTCTTTTTAGTTAGGAACCTAGTCTAGAATTTCCTGGCTGACTCTTCGGGCTGTTGGACTATGTGACTTAAGTCGTCGGCATCTGGAGGTCGGACATGTGTACCTTGAAAGTTGTCAAGCAAGGCATCTTCCAAGTCCTCCCAGCTGCCAATGGAGTTTTCAGGAAGACTGTTCAACCAGTGTCGAGCTGGTCCCTTGAGTTTTGGCGGGAGGTATTTGATGGCATGAAGATCATCACCGCGGGCCATATGAATATGGAGAAGAAAGTCCTCAATCCATACCGCGGGGTCTGTTGTCCCATCATATGACTCGATGTTCATGGGTCTAAACCCTTCCGGGAATTCATGTTCCATTACTTCATCAGTGAAGCAAAGGGGGTGTGCGACGCCTCTTTATCGGGCCAAGTCGCGACATAACTTGGATGGAGTTTGTCTGCGGTCTTCAGTACGGGCGTGATTATGTTTGTCGTGTCTAGCCGGATGGCCATGGTCGCACATCAGGGCACACCCCCGCGATCCATAGATCGATCTGGTCTGACCTGCTCTGTTTTCCAGGTCATGCCGCATGTCATATGTGTATCCCCGAGCTGTTGTGTTTCTGTTTTTACATCGAGGTAGTGCAGGCTGGTGTTCATCTCCAGTTGTCGCTTTGTCCCGGCAACGTGGTGGTCGGTCAGCCACATTATGCGCTGTTAGGACGGGCTCCAGCGCCTCACCATCGAATTGGGGTAGCAATTTGCGCTTCGGGTAACTTTTGGTTGGGCGCTCGAGGCCGTATTCTTTGACTGCTAGGACATTAGTCCATCTATCGTTGAGCAGATCTTGATCATCTTGAAGCTGCTGCTGCTTCTTTTCAGGCTCCTTGCAGTGGCTATTAGCCGGCGCTTAAAGCGCTCCTAGTCGACGGGCTCCTCAGGCACGATAAAGTCTTCGTCGCCGAGGCTCACATCGTCTTCGGAGAGCGGAAGGTAGTTACTGTCCTCCGAGCCTTCATTCATGGCCTGTTCATCAGGGCTAACTCGCCCATCTTCCCGTTCGTCCTGTTCGGAGGTTGGCTCAATAGGGTCTTCATTGTCTTCGGCATCGTCCAGAGTATTATTTTCTCCTGTGTCGGTATTGCTGTTTTTTCCACGGCGTGGTTTAGAGCGGCGCCGCTGACATTGATGCTTTGGCTATATCTCAGGAGGCTTATCCTCAACCGGATCCTTCTCATTGTCGCCGTTGTTTTCTTTGGGTGTATCCATCATGTATACGTCATACGAGGAGGTGGCTGTCCGGCGCCCTGTAGGCGGTGGTTTTTGTGCCTGCTCCTCTCCGGCATCGTCATCCATACCGTCGATGTCTTCGGAGCCGTAATCGAGCATGTCGGTTATGTCTTCGACGGTGGCTATGAAGTGGGTGGTGGTTGGGAAGCGAAATTCATCAGCTTCCCATTCAAGCTGGATATAGTTCGGCTGAGAGTCCCCTGACAAGGAGAGGGATTTTAATGAATTTAGCACATCGCCTAAAGGTGAGTGCCGGAAGATGTCCGCGGAGCTGAACTCAACGATCGACGCCTGATCAGGTTCGATGGGCGCGGATGCACGCGGCTCGGAACCTATGGCCGGAGATGAATCCGAGGTTCCGTTGACATAGGCCCCGCTCGAGGTTGGATCTGTGTGCGGCTCTAACGCCGATTAGTCTGCGGCTTCCGCGATGGGGTTGAGCCTCCAGTCCTCGGACAACGTAATCTGCCCCGGATCTAGGGCCAGAGCAGTCACAGGCGCTATCTCCTGGGCATGGTCCGATGACAGATTTGGGTCATGTTCATCATGGTGGTAGTGAGCGGCTGTCGTGGGCTCGAATCCGGCGAATATCAAGTCTCCGCGGATATCAACAATGTAATTCAAGCTTCCAAACCTGACCTGATGGCCAGGGGCGTAGCAGTCGATCTGCTCTAGATGGCCAAGTGAGTTGGCCCGCAGTGCGAAGCCGCCGAATACGAAGATCTGTCCGAGGATGAAAACCTCCCCTGGACTGCATTGTTGTAGATGATTGACGGAGCCATCAAACCTTTTGATGATGATGCAGCAGAACTCTCAATGAAAGCACCAATGTCGGTGTCAAAACCGGCGGATCTCGGGTAGGGGGTCCCAAACTGTGCGTCTAAGGCTGATGGTAATAGGAGGCGGGGGACACGATGTTTACCCAGGTCCGGGCCTCTCTATTGAGGTAATACGCTACTTCCTGCTTGATTGATCTTGATGAATATGAGTATTACAAGAGTTGATCTACCACGAGATCGTAATGGCTAAAACCCTAGAAGTCTACCCTATATGATTATGATTGCCTCTACGGACTAAACCCTCCAGTTTATATAGACATCGGAGGGGACTAGGGTTATACAGAGTCGGTTACAGAGAAAGGAATCCACATATCCGAACGCCAAGCTTGCCTTCCATGCCAAGGAGAGTCCCATCCGGACACGGGAAGAAGTCTTCTGTCTTGTATCTTTGTAGCCCAACAGTCCGGCCCACGCTACGTAGTCCGGCCATCCGAGGACCCCTTAATCCAGGACTCCCTCAGCTGCGCCTGCCCTGGTTTAGAGAGTGGGATGGAGGGGGAGGGAGCGAGGTGTCCACGGACATGGCAAGCGGAGTGCGCGCCCCATCCAGCACCGCCGCGTCCGCCAAGTCTGAGGGCGTGTCGTCCACCACCCGCGTTGAGGGGGAAGTCATCGAGCCTAGATTTGAGCCGTACTGGTTGGGGATTGAGAGCACCAGCCCTGTGGACAGCCCGTCTAGTATCAGCACCAACGCCGCCTGACGAGGAGGAATCACTCCCCCCTCCCCCCACGTTTCGTGATGCCCAGCTTCTCCCATGCCGCCGTATCGATCCAATCATCTTCCATGCTGGCGTCTTGGTCCTTGTCCTTGTCGCCGTCCCGCCCCAGCCCGTCCAAGTCAGGACCCTTGCCATTGTTGGGAGGGGAGGGGGAGGGGAGGGCAGGAGCTGCCTGATGGGCCGCACCAAGCTCCGGCTCGACGGAAATGTTGAAGCCGGCGCTGTTGAACCAAATATGCATGGTGCCCTTCAGCTTGGCCGGATTGCGGCATGAAAAGCACATGTGGACTGGGCTTAGGCTAACCAGCGACTCCTCGTCAACCATGAGTGGCCTGCCCAACATAGTAGTGGCC